>NC_056432.1:73422015-73469515 GCF_018296145.1 Oncorhynchus tshawytscha
GGTTAGCATGCCAACAACATATTTGCAGATAAATAGAAATAGAAAATCTTAAAAGAAATATCAGTCACATTTGTCAATGAAAAGTATTTTTTAGAATATTATAATTACATCATAATAACACCATCCTATTATAACATCCTGAAATATGTATACAGGCTATAATGACTTGATTATATCAGCAGGACCAGTGTGTGGTCCCGTGCCTCAGTGAAGTCAAAGCCTTTCCTGCTTGTTTCATCAATATTCATTGTCTACTTTGCTCTGTTCACTGCTCACCTGCTGCCACAGGGCCTACGGTTAAGTGGTCATGGGTGTATGTGGATCATTAAACCTCTCTCTCTCTCACACACACACACACACACACACACACACACACACACACACACACACACACACACACACACGCACACACACACACACCAACGTACTGTAGATGCAGCTGCCCGAGTATCCATCTATCTCTCCTTCCCTCCTTCCCTCTTTCTCTATCCCTCCCCTGCAGACAGGTAATCTGGACAAACTGGCCCAACATCACCTTCTGAATTATCCCTGTTTCTATGACGATGACACCCCTGACCCCAGGGCTGAGGACTGATGTATGGATTGCCCTCCCTCTCCGCTCCCATTCCTCCACTGCTCTGCTCTGACAGATCTATCTTCATCAGCCATGTTATCGCAGAACCTCCTCATAGCCGCATCACTGGGATGCCTGCTTTCAGAGGAGTAATGAGCCTAAATGGACTCATCCTGGAGGAGCGTGTTTGTGTGCTAGGTAGCCTGCAGTATAAATCAGTCAGAATGCCAGTGGCAACACTAACCGCTCTAGTAATTTGTCTTGTAAACAATGATATTAAAGCTCAGTTACTGAAACAGTGAAAAACGCTGTGTATGTGTAACAGTATAGCTTCCATCCCTCTCCTGACCCCACCTGGGCTCAAACCAGGGACCCTCTGCATTTATTAACAACTGCCTCCCACCAGGCATCGTTACCACAGCTCTTGCAGAGCAAGGGGAACAACTACTTCAAGGTCTCAGAGCGAGTGACATCACCGATTGAAACGCCAGTAGCGCGCACCCCGCTAACTAGCTAGCCATTTCACACCGGTTACATATGGAACCATAACTAAATGAAGTCAGAGCCATACAGTCAAATATCTACAGTGTAGAGCCAGCCTTTCAACACAGTAGTAGTGCATCTCCCCAACCTCCTGTCTTCTGAAGGCCTCATCCCAACATCCTGTCTTCTGAAGGCCTCATCCCAACCTCCCCAGATGTAAAGCCTTGTTTGCAGCCAATGATTATACATGTCTATGCATTTCTATACATCCCATCACACATCCCATCATACAGTTGAAATCAGAAGTTTACATACACTTAGGTTGGAGATTTAAAACTTGTTATTCAACCACTCCACAAATGTCTTGTTAACAAACTATAGTTTTGGCAAGTCGGTTAGGACATCTACTTTGTGCATGACACAAGTAATTTTTCCAACAATTGTTTACAGACAGATTATTTCACTTATAAATCACTGTATCACAATTCCAGTGTGTCAGAAGTTTACATACACTAAGTTGACTGTGCCTTTAAATAGCTTGGAAAATTCTAGAAAATTATGTCATTGCTTTAGAAGCTTCCGATAGGCTAATTGACATCATTTGAGTCAATTGAGGTGTACCTGTGGATATATTTCAAGGCCTACCTTCAAACTCAGTTCCTCTTTGCTTGACATCATGGGAAAATCAAAATAAATGAGCCAAGAAAATTGTAGACTTCTACAAGTCTGGTTCATTCTTGGGAGAAAGGTACCATGTTCATCTGTACAAACAATAGTACGCAAGTATAAACACCATGGGACCACGCAGCCATCATACCGCTCAGGAAGGAATGCCATCTATTCTGTCTTCTAGAGATGAGCGTACATTGGTGCGAAAGTGCAAATCCATCACAGAACAACAGTTCTTTACCTTGTGAAGATGCTGGAGGAAACTGGTACAAAAGTATTTATATCCACAGTAAAAGAAGTCCTACATCGACATAACCTGAAAGGCCGCTCAGCAAGGAAGAAGCCACTGCTCCAAAACCGTCATAAAAAAGCCAGACTGCGGTTTGCAACCGCACATGGGGACAAAGATTGTACTTTTTGGAGAAATGTCTGATGAAACAAAAATAGAACTCTTTGGCCATAATGACCATCGTTATGTTGGAGGAAAAAGGGGGAGGCTTGCAAGCCGAAGAACACCATCCCAACCGTGAAGCACTGGGGTGGCAGCATCATGTTGTGGGGGGGGGGGGCTTTGCTGCACTTCACAAAATAGATAGCATCATGAGGAGGAAAATTTGTTAGATATATTGAAGCAACATCTCAAGACATCAGTCAGGAAGTTAAAGCTTGGTCGCAAATTGGTCATCCAAATGGACAGTGACCCCGAGCATACTTCCAAAGTTGTGTTGCAAAATGGCTTAAGGACAACAAAGTCAAGGTATTGGAGTGGCCATCACAAAGCCCTGACCTCAATCCTATGGAAAATGTGTGGGCAGAACTGAAAAAGTGTGTGCGAGCAAGGAGGCCTGTATATATATATATATATATATATATATTATACTCCGACATTGCTCGTCTTAATAATTAGATATTTCTTAAATTGTTACGGTCGTTGTATAGAGGAGACCAAGGCGCAGCATTGTAAGCGTACATACTTCTTTAATGAAAGAACACTGAATAAACTATACAAAAACAACTAAACGAACCGTGAAGCTAATATGGCTAGTGCAGACAGGCAACTAAACATAGAATAAGAACGCACAAACTACTCAAGGAATATGGCTACCTAAATATGGTCCCCAATCAGAGACAACGATAAACAGCTGCCTCTGATTGAGAACCAATCCAGGCAACCACAGACATATAAACACCTAGACTTACAAAAAACCCTAGACATACAAAAACCCCTAGACAATGCAAAACTAAACAAACAACCCTCGTTACACCCTGACCTAACCAAATTAATAAATAAAACAAAGATAACTAAGGTCAGGGCGTGACAGTCCCCCCCTCCCCAGGTTTGCGACTCCCGGACGCAAACCTAAATGGGAGGGTCTGGGTGGGCATCTAACTTCGGTGGCGGCTCTAGTTCTGGATGCCTCCCCCTTCTTTACACTGAGCCCTTGTAGCACTGACCCGTGGATCATCGCCGGAGGCTCTGGACTGCGGATCCTCGCCTTAGGCCCCAGGCTGGGGACCCTCGCTGGTGACCCTGGACTGTGGCCCGTCGTTGGAGGTTCCGGACTGTGGCCCGTTGTTGGAGGTTCCGGACTGTGGCCCGTCGTTGGAGGTTCCGGACTGTGGCCCGTCGTTGGAGGTTCTGGACTGTGGCCCGTCGTTGGAGGTTCTGGACTGTGGCCCATCGTTGGAGGTTCCGATCTGTGAGCTTTCACCGGACGCTCTGGACTGGGTACTGTCGCCGGACGCTCTGGACTGCTGAGGCGCATTGTAGGCCTGGTGTGTGGTGCCGGCGCTGGTGGTACCGGGCTGGGGACACGCACCTCAGGGCGAGGGCGAGGAGCAGGAACAGGGCGTACTGGACCCTGGAGGCGCACTGGAGGCCTGGTGCATGGTGCCGGCACACGATGCACTGGGCTGTGCAGACTCACCGGAGACACAGTACGCAGAGCCGGCGCAGGATATCCTGGTCCAAGGAGGTATACTGGAGAATAGGAGCGCTGAGCAGGCACCCTCCTTCCTGGCTGAATGCCCATTCTAGCCCGGCCAATGGGAGGAGCTGGAATAGAGTGCACCGGGCTAGAATAGCACACTGGAGACACTGTGTGCTCCACCGCATAACATGGTGCCTGACCAGTAACACAATCCCCACAGTAAGCACGAGGAGTTGGCTCAGGTCTCCGACCTGACTCATGCAATCTCCTCGTGTGCCCCCTTCCCAAAAAATTATTGGGGCTGCCTCTCGGGCTTCCGTGCTAGCCCTGTACCCTCATATTGTCGCCGTTCTTCCCATGCTATCTTCACCTGCCTCCATGGTAGGCGATCCTCTCCTGCCAGTATTTCCTCCCACGTCCAGGACCCCTTATTGTCCAGTATTTCGTCCCATGTCCATTCTGTCTGCTCCATCAAACGCTGCTCCTCCTTTTCATGCTGCTTGGTCCTTTTATGGTGGGTTCTTCTCTCACAGTTGTCATATAGAGGAGACCAAGGCGCAGCGTGCTAAGCGTACATACTTCTTAAATGAAAAAAACAACAAAACGAACCGTGAAGCTAATATGGCTAGTGCAGACAGGAAACTAAACATAGAATAAGAACCCACAAACTACCCAACGAATATGGCTACCTAAATATGGTCCCCAATCAGAGACAACGATAAACAGCTGCCTCTGATTGAGAACCAATGCAGACAACCACAGACATATAAACACCTAGACTTACAAAAACGAAACATACAAAAACCCCTAGACAATACGAAAACTAAACAAACCACCCTCGTCACACCCTGACATAACCAAATTAATGAAGAAAACAAAGTTAACTAAGGTCAGGGCGTGACATAAATCCATTATTTTACTTTTATATATGTGTATATTGTTGTGAATTATTACATATTACTGCACTGCTGGAGCGAGGTACACAAGCATTTCTCTACACCTGCAATAACATCTGCTAAATTTGTGTATGCGTCCAATACAATTTGATTTAATTTGATTACCTTAAAGCTAATTAATCCTGATTCTATTAATGACTGTGTCCAGGGAGAGGCTGGCGGAGGCTGGGAGGGAGGGAGGCTGAGGGGGAGAGACTGGGAGGGAGGCTGGGAGGAGGGTTAGATCAGAGGGGAGGGTCTGCTTAGATGATGACGGATGGCTCTTAGTGAGTGGGACTGTTCTAATCAGTGGCCCTTTTCCCATGGTGGAGGTGGCACAAGCAGGGGAGGGAGGGGAGAGGATGTTTTTTTGACAGGGAGGGGACAGGGGAGGGAGGGAAGAGGATGGATGATTGACAGGGAGGGGACAAGGGGTAGGAGGTAAGACGACTGAGGTCCCTTGTGACTCTCCCCTCCATCTCCTTGAGTGTTGGGGGGAGGTCTAGCGAACCAAAAAATCAGAAAGAGGAGAGATAAAGAGAGAGAGAGAAACAGATGGGCCAAGTCTCCACCACACACCCATCCCTCCTTCCCTTCATCCCTCGGCTCCTCCACCCCTCCATCCTAGGAGAGACAGTGTCACTGCGTTAGCGGCACTTTGGCACACATGCTAAAGACAAGCTCCCTCTATTAAAGGGATAGTTTACCCAAATTACATATTGGTTTCCTTACCTTGTTAAGCACAAGGTATGACAGCAATCCATGCTTTGGTTTTAGTTTCCATGGCATTGTATCCAAATGCTAACATTTTAGCATTTGTGGCACAAATGCCATTCAAGTAATGGGACATATATTAGCATTTTATGCGGATCATGTCCAAATTATTTGAAAAGTATCCCAAATGTATTGTGAAGCTCAACAAAGTCACTTACAGATGATTTGAACATGATCTGAAAAATGTTAATATCGGTCCAATTACCTGAATGGGATTTGTGCCATAAATGCTAAAACGTTAGCATTTGGAAACAAATCAAATCAAATTTATTTATATAGCCCTTCGTACATCAGCTGATATCTCAAAGTGCTCTACAGAAGCCCAGCCTAAAACCCCAAACAGCAAGCAATGCAGGTGTAGAAGCACGGTGGCTAGGAAAAACTCCCTAGAAAGGCCAAAACCTAGTAAGAAACCTAGAGAGGAACCATGTTATGAGGGGTGGCCCATCCTCTTCTGGCTGTGCCGGGTGGATATTATAACAGAACATGGCCAAGATGTTGAAATGTTCATAAATGACCAGCATGGTCAAATAATAATAATCACAGTAGTTGTCGAGGGCACTGAGAATTAGAGACAGCATACTTAAATTCAGGACACCGGGTAAGACAGGAGAAATACTCCAGATATAACAAACTGACCCTATCCCCCCGACACATAAACTGCTGCAGCATAAATACTGGAGGCTGAGACAGGAGGGGTCAGGAGACACTTTGGCCCCATCCGATGATACCCCCGGACAGGGCCAAACAGGAAGGATATAACCCCACCCACTTTGCCAAAGCACAGCCCCCACACCACTAGAGGGATATCTTCAACCACCAACTTACCATCCTGAGACAAGGCCGAGTATAGCCCACAAAGATCTCTGCCACGGCACAACCAAAGGGAGGGCGCCAACCCAGACAGGAAGATCACGTCAGTGACTCAACCCACTCAAGTGACGCACCCCTCCTAGGGACGGCATGAAAGAGCACCAGTAAGCCAGTGACTCAGCCCCTGTAATAGGGTTAGAGGCAGAGAATCCCAGTGGAGAGAGGGGAACCGGCCAGGCAGAGACAGCAAGGGCAGTTCGTTGCGCCAGAACCTTTCCGTTCACGTTCACACTCCGGGGCCAGACTACACTCAATCATATGACCCACTGAAGAGATGTCTTCAGTAAAGACTTAAAGGTTGAGACCGAGTCTGCGTCTCTCACATGGGTAGGTAGACCATTCCATAAAAATGGAGCTCTATAGGAGAAAGCCCAGCCTCTAGCTGTTTGCTTAGAAATTCTAGGGACAATTAGGAGGCCTGCGTCTTGTGACCGTAGCGTACGTGTAGGTATGTACAGCAGGACCAAATCAGAAAGATAGGTAGGAGCAAGCCCATGTAATGCTTTGTAGGTTAGCAGTAAAACCTTGAAATCAGCCCTTGCCTTAACAGGAAGCCAGTGTAGGGAGGATAGCACTGGAGTAATACGATACATTTTTTTGGTTCTAGTCAGGATTCTAGCAGCCGTATTTAGCACTAACTGAAGTTTATTTAGTGCTTTATCCGGGTAGCCGGAAAGTAGAGCATTGCAGTAGTCTAACCTAGAAGTAACAAAAGCATGGATTAATTTTTCTACATCATTTTTGGACAGAAAGTTTCTGATTTTTGCAATGTTACGCAGATGGAAAAAAGCTGTCCTTGAAACAGTCTTGATATGTTCGTCAAAATAGAGATCAGGGTCCAGAGTAACGCTGAGGTCCTTCACAGTTTTATTTGAGACGACTGTACAACCATCAAGATTAATTGTCAGATTCAACAGAAGATCTCTTTGTTTCTTGGGACCTAGAACAAGCATCTCTGTTTTGTCCGAGTTTAAAAGTAGAACGTTTGCAGCCTTCCACTTCCTTATGTCTGAAACACAGGCTTCTAGCGAGGGCAATTTTGGGGCTTCACCATGTTTCATTGAAATGTACAGCTGTGTGTCATCCACATAGCAGTGAAAGTTAACATTATATTTTCAAATGACATCCCCAAGAGGTCAAATATATAGTGAAAATAATAGTGGTCCTAAAACTGAACCTTGAGGAACACCGAAATTTACAGTTGATTTGTCAGAGGACAAATCATTCACAGAGACAAATCAAATCAAATCAAATTTTATTTGTCACATACACATGGTTAGCAGATGTTAATGCGAGTGTAGCGAAATGCTTGTGCTTCTAGTTCCGACAATGCAGTAATAACGAGCAAGTAATCTAACTAACAATTCCAAAAAAAACTGAGACAAACTGATATCTTTCCGACAGATAAGATCTAAACCAGGCCAGAACTTGTCCGTGGAGACCAATTTGGATTTCCAATCTCTCCGAAAGAATGTGGAATGTAGAAACAGTCCCAACCACAGCCAGGTAAACTAAACCAAAGCATGGATTGTTGTCATACCTTGTCCATAGACTGCATTCAGGGTAAGGAAACCAATGAGGAGTTTTGTAATTTGGGTGAACTATTTTTTGTCTCCTCTCTGTGCTTTCCCAAACTGCCAGAGACAGAGCCCATAGCGTAGCGCCATAATCACCAAAACAAAGGCCAGGAGAATTAAAAACATTTTCTGTTTTACCCTCATCTTTTGATTAGAAGAAACTCAAGGAATTCCTCCAGGTAAGGGTGTGTCTTCATACCAAATGGCACCCTATTCCCTACATAGTGCATTATTTTTACCAAAGCCCCATGGGCACTGGTCAAAAGTAGTGAACATAATAGGGAATAGGATACCATTTGGGACAAAACCAAAGTCTTGTTTTCTGGAGTGACTTGTGAGAAGTTCCACCAATGGCATGTTTAAAATATAATTTGTAGATGTTCAGCACAAACAAACCAGTCTCATTTAAAATGTCACACTTTATTCTTGGGGCTTGTTTGTGCTTCAGTAAACATGGGTTGGGTAAACATGTCATAAATATATTTAGTACTACTCATTAATGTGGTATTTTCTAAGATAATAATTTACCAGTAAATATTTAACAATCATCAATATGTGAGTAAGAAGCTGTCCCCTTTCTTCCTATTTTCAAAGGACAAGAAGAGACAGAAAGCCTGATGGCCCAGTTGAAAATCTGTCACCAGATTTTTGTTCATGTGAGCAATGAACAAATCATCTATTACTGTACATTCATAACAATGCAACAGCGGAAGGCAGAGCCTATTCGTCTCTGTGGTGTGTGTGTGTTTTACTAATTGTCCAGCAGGTGGAGTGAAGGTAGATTACAGCGTGTGTGTGTGTGTGTTCAGTGTGTGTGTGTGTGTGTATGTGTGCCTGTGCATGTACGTGTGTGTGTGTGTTTGTGTGTCACATTCCATGAGCTCTCCCTTCATTAAGAAAACACTAATACTATTATCTCCCTCACCTCCAGTGGGTGAGAGTGAAATCATCTCCTGGAGGCATGATGCCACACAGAGAAGCCAGGCTGAGGTTAGGGGCTCTGAGAACGTGTGTGAACGTGTGTGTGTAAATATGTGCGAACACGTCGGAGAATGTGTGTGAACGTGTGTGTGTAAATATGTGCGAACACGTCGGAGAATGTATGTGAAAGTGTGTGCCTAGGCTAGGATGAATGGCAGCAACACATGCCGCCAATGAGCGTCAGATTCCCAGAATTACCAGTGTCATTAGGTAGAAGAAGAGAGGAATAATAGTGATGGATTCTTTCCCACGTCTCCCACTGGAGCAGGGGCTGCCTGACAGTCACAACACACACACCTTATGTGTGTCATCCTAATCTACACACACACACACTCATCTACTCTGAGAATGGCATAGCTGCTGCCTCGCATGAGGTCTGTACTCCACATCAAAAGGACACCTTTGACATCTCAGATAGGTCACAAACGATGATGCACAGAGATCTTTTGCCACTACAAAGAAAGAACAAAAGAACTGACATGAAAGAGAAGTCAATAAACATATGGCAATTAATAAAACATGTTTCTACTGAATTCACTACAAAGGTTGTTTTTTTACAGACACACACCCAACAAAAGAAAAAAAAAACAGTTGAGTCAATAGTGATTGAAAGTGTGTGGAACCATCCAGTAGAGTTTGTCATGCTGTAGGTCTGATTTACCTCCAGTCACACTGAGTGTTCCATACAGTTGCAACATTCCGTTAACTTTCCATAAATTCCCTGGTTTTCCAGAAATGACAGATTTCCTTATTATTCCCTCCTGATTCCAGAAATCCTCCTACCGGGATTTGGGAAATACCAGGGAATTTATTGAAAGTTCCCGAAATGTTGCAACCCTAGTGTTTCACAACCTGTGGTTTAGGGAGGAGACTAGATTATGGGTACAGTTATTCTATAGAGACTCAAGAGAGGTTTGGAGCAGTGGACTGCATATATAGGACACAAATTCATCAGATATACAGTATACTTGGTCATGTAGCTATGTCTTGACCGGAAAAAAACGTCTGGTTCTACATATGAACTGAGAGGAGCTAGTGTATCCTCACACTGCCACACACCCTCCCAAGAATACACACACACCAGCGTACAGTTAGCTTTCATTAAAAAATGGTGCCAGAGGAGATGGCCGCCGTTTTACGGTCTCCCAACCAATTGTGCTATTATGTGGGGTTTTTTTTGCGATATTTGTAAATTATTTTGTACATAATGTTTCTGCAACCGTATCTTACGGATGAAAAGAGCTTCTGGATATCAGGACAGCGATCACTCACCTCGGATTAGACAAAGAGCTTCTGGATATCAGGACAGCGATCACTCACCTCGGATTAGACAAAGAGCTTCTGGATATCAGGACAGCGATCACTCACCTCGGATTAGACAAAGAGCTTCTGGATATCAGGACAGCGATCACTCACCTCGGATTAGACAAAGAGCTTCTGGATATCAGGACAGCGATCACTCACCTCGGATTAGACAAAGAGCTTCTGGATATCAGGACAGAGATCACTCACCTCGGATTAGACAAAGAGCTTCTGGATATCAGGACAGTGATCACTCACCTCGGATTAGACAAAGAGCTTCTGGATATCAGGACAGCGATCACTCACCTCAGATTAGACAAAGAGCTTCTGGATATCAGGACAGCGATCACTCACCTCAGATTAGACAAAGAGCTTCTGGATATCAGGACAGTGATCACTCACCTCAGATTAGACAAAGAGCTTCTGGATATCAGATCAGCGTTCACTCAACTCGGATTAGACAAAGATTTCTTCAACAACAACAACAACAACAACAGCAGCAAGTAGGACTCACACGATATTCTCTAAACACCCCACAGGGCAGACATCCCAATTATTTGCAAAAGGAAGCGATGCAGAGGACAAAGAGCCGGATGCCTCGTCCGGACCCGCAGAAGACAACTAGCAAAGCTGCCTTTACTCGCCAACGTGCAATCATTGGACAATAAACTAGACGAGGTAAGATCACGAATATCCTACCAACGGGACATCAAAAAAAAAAAAATATATATATATATATAAAATGTAATATCCTATGCTTCACAGAATAATGGCTGAATGAAGACATGGATATTCAGCTAGCGGGATACATGCTGCACCGGCAGGATAGAACAACACACTCCGGTAAGACGAGGGGGGGCGCTCTGTGCATATTTGTAAACAACAGCTGGTGCATGAAATCTAAGGAAGTCTCTAGAATTTGCTCGCCAGAAGTATATTGTGATAAACTGCAGGCCACACTATTTGCCTAGAAAGTTCTCAGCTATACTTTTCGTGGCTGTACATTTACCACCACAGACAGATGCTGGCACTAAGACCGCACTCAGTCAGCTGTATAAGGAAATAAGCAAACAGGAAACCACTCACCCAGAAGCGGCGCTCCTAGTGGCTGCAGACTTTAATGCAGGGAAACTTAAATCAGTTCTACCAAATCTCTATCAACATGTTAAATGTGCAACCAGAGGGAAACACATTCTAGATCACCTGTACTCCACACACAGAGACGCGTACAAAGCTCTCCATCGCCCTCCATTTGGTAAATCCGACCACAACTCTATCCTCCTGATTCCTGCTTACAAGCAAATATTAAAGCAGGAAGCACCAGTGACCCGGTCTATAAAAAAATGGTCAGATGAAGCAGATGCTAAACTACAGGACTGTTTTGCTATCACAGACTGGAACATGTTCTGGGATTCTTCCAATGACATTGAGGAATACATCACATCAGTCACTGGCTTTATCATTAAGTGCATTTAGGACGTTGTCCCCACAGTGACTGTACCCCAACCAGAAGCCATGGATTACAGGCAACATTCGCACCAAGCTAATGGGTAGAGCTGCCACTTTCAAGGTGCGGGACTCTAACCCGGAAGCTTACAAGAAATCCCGCTATGCCCTGCGACGAACCATCAAACAGGCAAAGCGTCAATACAGGACTAAGGTTGAATCCTACTACACCGGCTCTGACGCTCGTCGGATGTGGCAGGGCTTGCAAACTATTACAGACTACAAAGGGAAGCACAGCCGCGAGCTGCCCAGTGACACGAGCCTACCAGACAAGCTAAATCACTTCTATGCTCGCTTCGAGGCAAGCAACACTGAGGCATGCATGAGAGCATCAGCTGTTCCGGACGACTGTGTGATCACGCTCTCCGTAGCCGACGTGAGTAAGACCTTTAAACAGGTCAACATACACAAGGCTGCGGGGCCAGACGTGCTCCGGGCATGTGCTGACCAACTGGCAGGTGTCTTCACTGACATTTTCAACATGTCCCTGATTGAGTCTGCAATACCAACATGCTTCAAGCAGACCACCATAATCCCTGTGCCCAAGAACACAAAGGCAACCTGCCTAAATGACTACAGACCCGTAGCACTAACGTCCGTAGCCATGAAGTGCTTTGAAAGGCTGATAATGGCTCACATCAACATCATTATCCCAGAAACCCTAGACGCACTCCAATTTGCATACCGCCCAAACAGATCCACAGATGATGCAATCTCTATTGCACTCCACACTGCCATTTCCCACCTGGACAAAAGGAACACCTATGTGAGAATGATGTTCATTGACTATAGCTCATAGTACCCTCAAAGCTCATCACCAAGCTAAGGATCCTGGGATCCTGGGATCCTGGGACTAAGGATCCTGGGACTCAACACCTCCCTCAGCAACTGTATCCTGGACTTCCTGACAGGCCACCCCCAGGTGGTGAGAGTAGGTAGCAACACATCTGCCACGATGATCCTCAACACTGGAGCTCCCCAGGGGTGCGTGCTCAGTCCCCTTCTCTACTCCCTGTTCACCCACGACTGCATGGCCAGGCACAACTCCAACACCATCATTAAGTTTGCTGACAACACAACAGTGGTAGGCCTGATCAATGACAACAACGAGACAGCCTATAGGGAGGAGGTCAGAGACCTGGCTAGGTATTGCCAGAATAACAACCTATCCCTCAACGTAACCAAGACTAAGAAGATGATTGTGGACTACAGGAAAAGGAGCACCGAGCACGCCCCATTCTCATCGACGGGGCTGTAGTGGAGCAGGTTGAGAGCTTCAAATTCCTTGGTGTCCACAACAACAACAAACTAGATTGGTCCAAACACACCAATACAGTCGTGAAGAGGGCACGACAAAGCCTATTCCCCCTCAGGAAACTAAAAAGATTGGCATGGGTCCTGAGATCCTCAAAAGGTTCTACAACTGCAACATCGAGAGCATGGCTGACTGGTTGCATCACTGCCTGGTACGGCAACTGCTCGGCCTCCGACCGCAAGGCACTTCAGAAGGTAATGCGTATGGCCCAGTACATCACTGGGGCAAAGCTGCCTGCCATCCAGGACCTCAACACCAGGCGGTGTCAGAGGAAGGCCATAAAAATTGTCAAAGACCCCAGCCACCCCAGTCATAGACTCTTCTCTCTACTACCGCATGGCAAGCGGTACCGGAGTACCAAGTCTAGGACAAAAAGGCTTCTCAACAGTTTTTACCCCCAAGCCATAAGATTCCTGAACAGGTAACCAAATGGTTACCCGGACTATTTGCATTGTGTGCCTCCCACCCCCAACCCCTCTTTTAGGCTGCTGCTACTCTCTGTTTCTCTTATATGCATAGTCACTTTAACTATACATTCATGTACATACTACCTCAATTGGCCCGACCAACCAGTGCTCCCGCACATTGTCTAACTGGGCTATCTGCATTGTGTCCCACCACCCGCCAAGCCCTCTTTTTACGCTTCTGCTACTCTCTGTTCATCATATATGCATAGTCACTTTAACGATACCTACATGTACATACTACCTCAATCAGCCTGACTAACAGGTGTCTGTATAGAGCCTTGCTACTCTTTTTTTCAAATGTCTTTTTACTGTTGTTTTATTTCTTTACTTACCTACACACACACACACACACACATACCTTTTTTTCCCGCACCATTGGTTAGAGCCTGTAAGTAAGCATTTCACTGTAAGGTTTACACCTGTTGTATTCGGCGCACGTGACAAATACACTTTGATTTGATTTGATTTGTGCTGTGCCCAGACCGCTGAGGATGATGTCTGTGTGTCTTCAGAGCCTCAAAGCAGTCAGAGGAAGTCAGAATGCTGTGTTACAGATGTTAAGTGTCCCACAGCGTGTCTCTTCCAGTGTGAAGTGTCAGCCCAGGAATACTGACCAGAACACAGACACAGTTTTACACACACTATAGAACACTATGAGGTCACTGAGGAAACCCATACCATCTACTGACACTACAGTGGCAGCATACAGCAACATCAACATACAGTACCAGTCAAAAGTTTGGACACACCTACTCATTCAAGGGTTTTTCTTTATTTTTACTATTTTCTAAATTGTAGAATAATAGTGAGGACATACAAACTATGAAATAACACACATGGAATCATGTAGAAACCAAAAAAGTGTTAAACAAATTAAAATATATTTTATATTTTACATTCTTCAAATTAGCCACCCTTTGCCTTGATGACAACTTTGCACACTCTTGGGATTCTCTCAACTAGCTTCACTGTCTTGAAGGAGTTCCCACATATGCTGGGCACATGTTAGCTGCTTTTCCTTCACTCTGCAGTCCAACTCACCCAAACCATCTCAATTGGGTTGAGGTTGGGTGATTGTGGAGGCCAGGTCATCTGATGCAGCACTCCATCACTCTCCTTCTTGGTCAAATAGACCTTACACAGCCTGGAGGTGTGTTGGGTCATTGTCCAGTTGAAAACAAATTATAGTCCCACTAAGTGCAAACCAGATGGGATGGTGTATCACTGCAGAATGCTGTGGTAGCCATGCTGGTTAAGTATGCCTTGAATTCTAAATAAATCACTGACAGTGTCACCAGCAATGCACCCCCACACCATCACACCTCCTCCTCCATGCATCAAGGTGGGAACCACACATGCAGAGATCATCCATTTACCTACTCTGCATCTCACAAAGACATGGCGGTTGGGCAGATTTCCACCGGTCTAACATCCATTGCTCGTGTTTCTTGGCCCAAGCAAGTCTCTTCTTATTATTGGTGTCCTTTAGTAGTGGATTCTTTGCAGCAATTTGACCATGAAGACCTGATTCACGCAGTCTCCTCTGAACAGTTGATGTTGAGATCTGTCTGTTACTTGAACTCTGTGAAGCCTTTATTTGGTATACACTTTCTGGGGCTGGTAACTCTAATGAACTTATCCTCTGCAGCAGAGGTAACTCTGGGTCTTCCTTTCCTGTGGCGGTCCTCATGAGAGCTAGTTTCATTTTAGCGCTTTTTTGGTGTTTGCGACTGCACTTGAAGAAACTTTCAAAGTTCTTGAAATGTTCCGGATTGACTGACCTTCATGTCTTAAAGTAATGATGGACTGTTGTTTCTCTGCTTATTTGAGCTGTTCTTGCCATAATACGGACTTGGTATTTTACCAAATAGGGATATCTTCTGTTTTCCATCCCTACCTTGTCACAACACAACTGATTGGCTCAAACACATTCAAAAGGAAAGAAATTCCACAAATGTACTTTTATCAAGGCACGCCTGTTAATTGAAATGCATTCAAGGTGACTACCTCATGAAGCTGTGTTAGGCCAGTAAGCAAAATGTTACTGGTTTGAATTCCATATGTATTATTTCATAGTTTTGATGTCTTCCGACTAGAAAAGGTACAAAAAATCTGTTGATGTTTCCTTGAGCAAGGCACTTAGCCATACTGCTCCTGTAAGTCACTTTGGATAAGAGAGTCTACTGTAATGTAACTTGCAGGGAGCTGTCATTATAACAGCAGTACTGTATGCTTGAATATGTGCATTTCTGAGATGCAGAAAGGTTCAGACTGTCTAAACATTCCTTCAAACAGAGTGTAAAATGAAACAGACATAATTCAACTCCTACTGTATATTGATTTGCTTGGCATATGAGTATCCACTCAACAGTGCTCATATGAGGGGCTGTTCTAATGAGGGACTGAGAGGTGAATGTGGTGGTGATACAGTACTCTATTTATCCACCGGTGGTGGGGCATTGCTTTTCCAGGTGGTCCCTTTGAGGAGTGGGTGAAAATAGCGTAATCAGAGGTCAAGCGCCCCTCTCTCTCTCTTTAGTCTGTCACTGTAAAACATCTGTTGGACTTTAGACACCTCTGAAGGCTTTCCTGTGGGAGAGAGAGGCCCTTAAATTTGCCCAGCCCAACAGACAAACAGAGAGTGACACATTTGCCCCTGTGCATGTATACCCGTGTGCAAGTGTGTACATGAATATTCTTCATAGCATGGTTTCACCATCCCAGCATGGGAAAGATAAAACTAGTGGGGTGCTCTAATGGGCTACCCAGGGACCAGTCCCTATCTTTGTAGACAATTAGTCTCCATACATCCCTGTCCTCCATCCTTCTCCTGCCTTTGCCAAAATGCACACTTCCTCTGTTATTATTTTTCAATACCATTAACTACAAACATAGATCCGTACCAATTAAGACAAGCAGGCCATGTACATAGGAATTGTAAAAGACATGAGATACCAGCGATAGGAATGTTTTTGTAGTGTGTGTGACTACATTTGTGTATAGTTTTGTATTTCTCTATTGTACTCTAGCCAGACCACCCCACACAGAGACAAAGCAGTTGCAGCATGGCTGCCTGGCAGACGGACTGCATTTGCACTTCTCTGCTGAAGGACTTGCTTTAGCAACTTTAAATAACTGTCCCAAATATAGACCAAAAAAGGATGGAAAAGCACTGAGGCTTTTCAGTAAAAGGTCAACGTAATGGTAAAAGTCCTGTTTAAATAAACCCCTTGTCCCATCTGTTTAATGGTGAGGTACTCTTACTTGTTCTATGTATAGAAATTCAAAGTATGAAGATATATAAAACATAGTGTTCTATATGTATGGAAATGTTTGTGAATGTGTGATAATATTTGTTTGTGCGTATCTGTTCATTTGTATGTGCGAGTGTGCATGCGTATGTACATGCCTGTGTGCGTGTCTGTGTAATTGAATACATGTGTATGTGTGAGTGTGTGTGTCTGCGTGCAAACCTGTGTTTCGTGGATGTGTATTTTGTATGTGTAGCCCAACTGTGCCCTGAGTGCCACAGTGGCCCTAATCAGCGTAGCAACAACAGAGGGGCTAAAGCCTTAGTCTTATCTTCCACACAATCAGATTAGAGCGGATTGCTGCTACGCTAAGCGCTAACCACAAAGTAAAGCCCTGCCCGCCCGGATCAAGATGATTTGATTAAAAAGTCCTGATCATATTATCCTTTAAGCAGCATAAATTGTTTTATTCTTTTTTCCCCCCACATATTTATTTTTTAGCTCCTGAGGCGATATTAGAGAGAGATTGTCTGAATCTCTCCTCTTCACCTGCGCTTATTCTGCACTTACTCCCTCCCTCCCTCCCTCCCTCCATCCCTCCCTCCCTCCCTCCCCTCCCTCGATCCCCCGCTCCTTCTATTTGCTGGCGGTTAGTTGTTAGTTCCATTGTTGGCCAGATGGGGGTGCCGTGCCCTGCTGTTCACGCCTAACCTACCTCCTCCACACCTAATCTCATCAAAATAAACATGCCAGCAGTTGTCAGCTTTTCTGGCCAGAGAGGTGGAGGGGAGGTGGAGGGGAGATGGAGGCGTAGGGAAGCAGTGGAGGGAGACGCAGGGAGGCAAAGGGGGGGAGAACGGAGGGAGGGAGGTGGAGGGGGCTCTGGAAACGGGTCAAGCTAATCATGCATATAATTGCATTTTGACATTTGAAGCTACTGGGACCAGACCTTTAGATATCAGGTTATCCTGGAAGCACTTAAGTGATGAACAAATGAAAATGCAGCTCTAAAACTTAATTAGATAAGATATTCGCCACATCACATCCAGGCCTGGGGGGAGGGGCTTGGGGGAGGGGGGGAAGCTTGGGAGGGTGTCCCCTAATGGAATGACCTGTATGTATGGTGATATAAAACATCACAGAAATAGGACAGAAGATGGGATCTCACCTCTGAGTGTCGGTGTTGGCTACACACTGAACCTTAAAGTCAGCACTGATTCTCAATAAGTCTAACACATAACAGCATGCTAATGGAATGGTAATGCTAACACTTTGCTGTGGCTTTCTTTATCTCTCTCTCTCTCCATTAATCTTTTTGTCTCTCCCCCCATCTATTACTCTATATTTGGACTAGGACAATGACCCATGTTATTTTTCATTAAACAAGAGGAGAGGAAGTGAGAGAGAGAGAGAGAGAGAGAGAGAGAGAGAGAGCAAGACAGATAGAGAGATAGAGAGAGAAAGAGAGAGCAAGATCATTAGCCTAGCCTTGCTTTAACTTCCTTGTTTGCTCTTATGTCTAATTAATGTTATTACCATTCCCTGCTGACCAAGTTAAAGAGAAAAATAAACATTTATCCTCCATTTTTATCAGCAAGCCCCTCTGGGCAGTGGAGAGCCTCTCTCTCGGTTAAATGGTGGAGATTAAAGAAGAGGTAAACACCCCAGGGTTAGTAGCTAACAGCTAGCACTTAGTACCGGGGTTAAAACAAGCAAAAACACATTAGTACTGCTCTGTGGTGAAGCCTACATATATAAACTCAGCAAAAAAGAAACGTCCTCTCAATGTCAACTGCATTTATTTTCAGCAAACATAGCATGTGTAAATATTTGTATGAACATAACGAGATTCAACAACTGAGACAAACTGATCAAGTTCCACAGACATGTGACTAACAGAAATGGAATAATGTGTCCCTAAACAAAGGGGGGTCAAAATCAAAAGTAACAGTCAGTATCTGGTGTGGCCACCAGCTGCATTACGCATGGCTGGGGGCAGTATTGAGTAGCTTGGATGAATAAGGTGCCCAGAGGTGCCCAGAGTAAACTGCCTGCTACTCAGTCCAAGTTGTATAGTTAGTATATTTGAATATAAAAAACTCTGAAGTCTCTAAAACTGTTTGAATGATGTCTGTGAGTATAACAGAACTCATATGGCAGGCAAAAACCTGAGAAAACATCCAACCAGGAAGTGGGAAATCTGAGGTTGGTAATTTTTCAATTCATTCCCTATTGAAGATACAGTGGGATATTGGTCATGTTGCACTTCCTAAGGCTTCCACTAGATGTCAACAGTCTTTAGAACCCTGTTTGATGCTTCTACGGTAAAGGAGGGGCTCATGAGGGCTCTTTGAGTCAGTGGTCTGGCAGAGTGCCACAAGGTCGTGACGCTCGTTCACGTGAGAGTTAACTCGCGTTCCATTGTATTTCTGAAGAAAAAATTATTCTCAGGTTGGAACATTATTGAAGATTTATGTTAAAAATATCCTAAAGATTGATATCTATACATCGTTTGACATGTTTCTACGGTCTGTTTTTTGACATTTCGTTTGCGCCTAGTGGAGAGCTTTGTGAGTTTGGATTTGTTCACAAAACGCGCTAAAAAAGTAGCAATTTAGACATAAATGATGGACATTATCGAACAAAACAAACATTTATTGTGGAACTGGGATTCCTGGGAGTGCATTGTGATGAAGATCATCAAAGGTAAGTGAATATTTATAATGTTATTTCTGACTTCTGTTGACTGCACAATATGGCGGATATCTTTTTGGCTTGTTTGGTCTCTGAGCGCCGTACTCAGATTATTGCATGGTTTGTTTTTTCCGTAAAGCTTTTTTGAAATCTGACACAGCGGTTGCATTAAGGAGAAGTGTATCTAAAGTTCCATGCATAACACTTGTATTTTCATCAACATTTATTATGAGTATTTCTGTAAATTGATGTGGCTCTCAGCAAAATCGCCGGATGTCCGGGGGTATCATCGGATGGGGCCACAGTGTCTCCTGACCCCTCCTGTCTCAGCCTCCAGTATTTATGCTGCAGCAGTTTATGTGTCGGGGGCGAGGGTCAGTTTGTTATATCTGGAGTACTTCTCCTGTCTTATCTGGTGTCCTGTGTGAATTTAAGTACGCTCTCTCTAATTCTCTCTTTCTCTCTTTCTTTCTCTCTCTCGGAGGACCTGAGCCCTAGGACCATGCCTCAAGATTACCTGGCATGAGGACTCCTTGCTGTCCCCAGTCCACCTGGCCGTGCTGCTGCTCCAGTTTCAACTATTCTGCCTGCGGCTATGGAATCCTGACCTGTTCACTGGACGTGCTACCTGTCCCAGACCTGATGTTTTCAACTCTCTAGAGACAGCAGGAGTGGTAGAGATACTCTTAATGATCGGCTATGAAAAGACAACTGACATTTACTCCTGAGGTGCTGACTTGCTGCACCCTCAACAACTACTGTGATTATTATTATTTGACCATGCTGGTCATTTATGAACATTTCAACATCTTGGCCATGTTCTGTTATAATTTCCACCCGGCACAGCCAGAAGAGGACGGGCCACCCCTCATAACCTGGTTCCTCTCTAGGTTTCTTCTTAGGTTTTGGCCTTTCTAGGGAGTTTTTCCTAGCCACTGTGCTTCTACACCTGCATTGCTTGCTGTTTGGGGTTTTAGGCTGGGCTTCTGTACAGCACTTTGAGATATCAGCTGATGTACGAAAGGCTATATAAATACATTTGATTTGATTTGATGTTTTTGGAACTACTGAACACAACGCACCAATGTATACTGAGACTTTTTTGTATAAATTATCGAACAAAACATCCATGTATTGTGTAACATGAAGTCCTATGAGTGTCATCTGATGAATGGCCCTAGCCTTACTCTCCCATCCAACAAGTCCCAGACGTGTTCAATGGGATTGAGATCGAACCCACAAATGCTGATGCTCCAGATACTCATCTCGTCTAAAGAAGGCCAGTTTTATTGCTTCTTTAATCAGACAACATATTTCAGCTGTGCTAACATAATTGCAAAATGGTTTTCTAATGATCAATTAGCCTTTTAAAATGATCTTGATGAACTTGAATTAGCTAACACAATGTGCTATTGGAACACAGGAGTGATGGTTGCTGATAATGGGCCTCTGTACGCCTATGTAGATATTCCATGAAAAATCAGCCATTTCCAGCTACAATAGTCATTTACAACATTAACAATGTCTACACTGTATATTCTGACCAATTTGTTGTTATTTTAATGGTCAAAAAATGTGCTTTTCTCTCAAAAACAAGGACATTTCTAAGTGACCCCAAACTTTTGAACGGTAGTGTATGTGAACAGGTCCAGCTAACCACCTAGTCAGAATTGACCAATGCAATATTTGATTCTAGGGTCAAACTAAAAACCGTCAACCACTACTAACCCTTACATGTTCTCTTTGCCATAGATGTACTGTAGCTCTGGTCTGTTTATGCCAGTGGGAGGGTGTGGTTCTCCCTGTGTCTCTACTGTATGGCCTAAATGGAGTCCTGTCTTGGCCTGTCCTGTCCAGGCTCTTACCTGGCTCTGCTCTGCTCAGTGTTCAACACTTCTGGTTCTCTCCACATGCTGCTGAGAGCCAGCCAGCTCCTGAACACGATTAGCTACTTTTCCACTTTACTAATTCATGGCCAACTTACCCCCTGAGCGCTGAGGCCACCATTCAGCTACCTCCGTATCTCTGCCCCTGTCTCTATTGTTGTTCCTCAGACACAGACCCTCTCTCAACTAACTTCAGCATGGACTCCGGTTCCTATTACTGCACCATGAGGCCCTCTCCTGCACCAAAGGGCCTCTCCTCCATCAGACGGCCCACTCCAACTACAAGGGGCCCCTTTACTGCACCGCTGCACTCCTGCACCAGTGGACCCCCTGATGCACCAGGGAGCCTGCTCCTGCGCCACTGGGCCCAATAGTGCTGCACCCCGAAAACCAATTACTGCACTAGTGGGCCCGCTGTAGCATCAAAAGGGTCTCAGTTTGGTGGGGTTCCTGTTCCTCTGGTTTGTTTCATCTTAAGCTTGTGGTGTAAATAATTAATATTTCCCTCTCTTTCTATTCTAAGAGAGCGAGAGAGAGAGAAGGGGGAGAGAGAGACAGAGAGAGGGGGGGGGGCATCTTGTCCTGTCCTGTTCTGTCCAGTCAGGGGATGGCTAGCCAGGGGATCGCTAGCCCATTTTGGAACAGTCAAGGCCCCAGGGAAGAGAGATTGACTGCAGGGGACAAGGGACATGACTGGTGACATCTTGTCTTAGTGTATGTGTTGTGCTGTACTATCCACTCATCCCTGTACTAACACTCAGGTCCCACACTACATGTATCAATCCTAATTCCCTAGTGTAGGATTAGAAAGGTCCCCTGCAACAATACTGTATCAAGGCTATAACAACAAGATAAGCCATTAACTACCAACACAAACACTAACTGAACATCAATTCACAAAGAAATAAGACATTTGAACACTACCCCAGCACTGTGACGCTGAAACGTACAATTCAAGTTCCATTTAAAGATGTTCCTCTATTGTCAATGAAGGTAAGTTAAGAGGGGCAGTAACAGCAGCAGAAACAGCAGGCTTCATCTACTACTCTAGTTTAGTGGGCCCGTCCAGAGCTGCTGCTCCTGCTGCTGCACAAAGGCTGTGATGAAGACACAGCTCCAACAGATGCCCCAGACCATGTCTCCATTTACGCCCTGCTCCCTGGGACAGGAGCCGTCAGTCAGAGCGGGCCGATGAGAGGGGTGAGAGGGGCGAGGGGAGCATGGGGCCCAGCTGTCAGCTCACTACAATCACATATGGCCGGGTGTCCTGGCTGTGCTGTGTTAAATGACAGGGAGCCCTCCTCCTACACACACACCTTGCCACATACACACACCTTACCACACACACACTTTGCCACATACACACACCTTACCACATACACACCTTGTCACACACACACACCTTACCACACACACACCTTACCACATACACACACATTACCACACACACACCTTACCACATACACACACATTACCACACACACACACCTTGCCACACACACACATGTGCACAGACATTACGTAGACACACACACACACATTACTACATATCCAAGCAGAAACACACACACACACACACATATTCTTAAGCAGGCCTCCTCATCTCCTGCATTTTGCATAGGTGACACTCTTCATTATTCAAAGCTTCTTTCAGGGGATGTGGCGTGCACATCGAGAGGTGACATGCACTCTCTCCAAACAAGGTACACCTTAATTATGCATGCTCAGACTACAGGCATTGCATTTCAGTGTGTGTGCGTGTGTGCATGTGTGCGTGTGTGCGTGTGTGCACATGCGTAGATAGCACCTGCGAGACACCACACAAAATCCCATCTTGAACATGAAAAAACATCTTCATTTTGAAGATAATAGGTACATATGGCAAGTGAAGTCAGCTGAATGAAGCTACAGTACAACATGTGGCGGGTGCAATATGCTTGAGCAACACGAAGTTGACGTTAGGTAAGCGTTTCCTCAATGTGATGACAAGATACACCATGACACACAGGGATCCCACCTGACCCTCCTCTACTCACAGCCAACTACAGCACTGTGCTGTTCGCCACAAACACACCTCCATTATTGTTGTTTACGTAGTCTATTTACCCGCATGACAACACTTCAAACCTCACAGCAGCTCCCCGAGGACACAGCAGTGATGAAACAATTAAAAGACTGAGACGAGAGGGATCCTCTTCTTCCATTCCCCTCATTCTCTGTATGAATTACAGAACACAGACAGTTTCAGAGCAGACCACAGTAGGCTTTAATTTAGAAGATTACAGCAGATTAAAACTCCCATTGATGTTCAGGACTGCATGACTCCTTTAGACATAAGGTGTGTGCTGTTCTGTTGTGAGAGTCGACAGACAACACTCTGCATTAGAACAGTGGTTCCAAAATGGTATGTCAGGCAGGCAGCACATTCACCCATAGCCACAGTATGTCAGGCAGGCAGACCATTAACCCATAGCCACAGTATGTCAGGCAGGCAGCACATTCACCCATAGCCACAGTATGTCAGGCAGGCAGACCATTAACCCATAGCCACAGTATGTCAGGCAGGCAGCACATTAACCCATAGGCACAGTAAGTCCGGCAGGCAGCACATTAAACCATAGCCACAGTATGTCAGGCAGACCATTAACCCATAGCCACAGTATGTCAGGCAGGCAGCACATTAACCCATAGCCACAGTATGTCAGGCAGGCAGACCATTAACCCATAGCCACAGTATGTCAGGCAGGCAGCACATTAACCCATAGGCACAGTAAGTCAGGCAGGCTGCACATTAAACCATAGCCACAGTATGTCAGGCAAACCATTAACCCATAGGCACAGTAAGTCAGGCAGGCTGCACATTAACCCATAGCCACAGTATGTCAGGCAAACCATTAACCCATAGCCACAGTATGTCAGGCAGGCAGCACATTAACCCATAGCCACAGTATGTCAGGCAGACCACTAACCCATAGCCACAGTATGTCAGGCAGGCCATTAACCCATAGCCACAGTATGTCAGGCAGGCAGCACATTAACCCATAGCCACAGTGTGTCAGGCAGGCTGCACATTAACCCATAGCCAAAGTATGTCAGGCTGGCATCACATTAACCCATAGCCACAGTATGTCAGGCAGGCAGCACATTAACCCATAGCCACAGTATGTCAGGCAGGCAGCACATTAACCCATAGCCACAGTATGTCAGGCAGGCAGAACATTAACCCATAGCCACAGTATGTCAGGCAGGCAGCACATTAACCCATAGCCACAGTATGTCAGGCAGGTATCACATTAAACCATAGCCACAGTATGTCAGGCAGGCAGCACATTAACCCATAGCCACAGTATGTCAGGCAGGCAGCACATTAACCCTTAGCCACAGTATGTCAGGCAGGCAGAACATTAACCCATAGCCACAGTATGTCAGACAGGCAGCACATTAACCCATAGCCACAGTATGTCAGGCAGGCATCACATTAAGCCATAGCCACAGTATGTCAGGCAGGCATCACATTAACCCATAGCCACAGTATGTCAGGCAGGCAGCACATTAACCCATAGCCACAGTATGTCAGGCAGGCAGCACAGGGGTGTAGCAGGACAGGGATTTTCAGCTTGATTGGGTTTTCATCTTGGAGTAAAGTGATGCATTATTTATTTCCTAGCTACCTTGCATGTGTTGGTGTTTGGGAGGGGGGTGTGATGAAGGGGGCGTGGGGGGATAGGAGGCTGTGTGTGTGTGTGGTTGGATGCTCTCCTGTTTGTGTGATGCCTGAAAAGCCCATCAAACAGTAAATACTTTTGAGTATTCTACCTTTCTACCTTTCTCTTGATGCAGAATAAAAACAAGCTTTAGGGTCAGAGAGCAACGCTCCCAAAAGTGAAATTCCACCAATTATTCACGGGAGATCCACAGCGGGCGCTCTGCTCCGGCTCCGCTCAGGGCAACATGTCCGCATCCTTCACTGGGCAGAGGAGACTGACAGCCCCATTATAAACGGCCCGCGTGACAGATAAATATTTCAACACGCAAATAAATAAAGGATGCCTGGCGTTTTCCCTCTGAATGGCTTTTCACAGCCGACTGCCCACGCCCGCTCGCCCGGGATCTTCTGTCTACCTCTCACCTACACCCTACCTACCCCCCCCGCCCCAGTCCAACACCCCTAGAAATAGGAAAAAAACTCTTCTTCTTCCACCCTCCCTGGGGGCCCCTGACTCCTTCCTCTATCTCCCCTCCTGGCCCTGCCTGTCAACATCACACAGGTAACACTCTGCTCCCCATCTCAGCGTACAAAGAAGCAATTAATGTGTGTGTGGTGGGACAATATGTAGGAGGAAGGCCTCTCCATTGTCGAGCCACATCTCACACTCCCCAGACCTTTGTTACCCAGTACAGTAATGTGTGGAATACATGTCCAATTTTAATGACTTTCTTTTGTAATGTAATGCTACCTATGAGGTGATTACAGAGCGAGCCTCTCTGGGGATGTGTAAAAATAATACATTTAATTTAATACTAGATTCATTGTATTAAGTGTCTATGGTATCTAATAGGCATGGCTAAACGTCTCTCCTCTGTTCTTCTCTGCACTTTCTTATGGATTACCTCGCTGCTGTAGTTTATTAGGACGCTCACCATCCCAGAGGAACTGAGGTGTGATAATTCAATTAGAAAGGCAATTATGGGATGGTGGTTTGTGTGGTTACCATCTAGGAGAGGGGAGTTCTAGATGGGAGTCTATCCAACTACCTTCCTCCAGTGATGTGTGAGAGAGAGACAGAGACAGAGAGACAGAGACAGAGAGACAGAGACAGAGAGACAGAGACAGAGAGACAGAGACAGAGAGAGAGACAGAGAGAGTGAGAGAGGGAGAGAGAGAGAGGGAGAGGGAGAGGGAGAGAGAGACAAAAAGACAGAAAGAGAGGGAGAGAGAGAGAGAGAGGGAGAGGGAGGGAGAGGGAGGGAGGGAGAGGGAGAGGGAGAGGGAGAGGGAGAGAGAGAGAGAGAGAGAGAGAAGAAAGAGAGAGAGAGAGGGAGAGGGAGAGAGAGACAAAAAGACAGAAAGAGAGGGAGAGAGAGAGAGAGGAGAGAGAGAGAAGAGAGAGAGAGAGAGACAGAGAGAGGGAGGGAGAGGGAGAGGGAGAGGGAGAGAGAGAGGGAGAGAGAGAAGAGAGAGAGAGAGAGAGAGAGAGAGAGAGAGAGGAGGAAAAGTCAGAGAGAAAGTCACTCCATTCTCTGAGAAGGTATGTATACTGGGAAAGATAGGAACTAAACATGAGATGGGACTTTCAAACCTTCAGATCAGCCTCCAGAAATATAAAAAATGTGGCGATCAGCAGCATCCCCAAATATAAAACAGCAGTGTCTGATAAGAGTGCAGATGCTCCAGTGCCTTAGACGGTTCAACAGACAGTCTGCTAGGATGCTAAGGAATAGGAGTGCTGACTGAGACCAGTGGATTCTTCCTTCAATGGCAGTGGTGTGTATCATATAAGAAGACAATCTATAAGAGATAAACAAGTAAAATATGCAAAATCAGGTGCAAACACACAATGACACCAAAAACACAAAATATACTCATATATACAGTAATGAGAGAGCGTGGCATTAACTGAGATACATTCGGCATCTGACAAACACAGTTTCTAGCTAGAACTGGGCCATGTAAACAGGGGTTTGAGCAGTGGACAAGGGTTAGGGTATTGTGATCTTTCCTACACAGAGCAGGCCTGGTCTACAGAGACCACTACTCTTCACGCAGTGGGACTAATTGGCATAACAGACAAAACCCATAAGAAACACAGGACACACTCTAATCTCTCTCTTTCTGGGTCTCTCTTTCTCTCTACTTCTCTCTGTCTCTCGTGTCCTAACAAAAACCATGTTGAGCAGCGTTAGCATAGAGATTAAAGGAACACTCCAATATTGATGGTGCTGTGCTTTGTTCTGGGTGCTGCGTAGGGGAGAGACATGTCATCCTGAGACGACAGGAGGAGGCTCCCAGGCAGCCCAACCCAGCCCCAGCCTGAGCACCACAGGCAGCTCATAGCTTTACCCTGGGAGACTGTCTTTGTGAGGGAAAACACTTCATATTTAGACAAATGTTGGAATTATGCCGGGCTGCACCGGGCTCGCATATACCACTGGGAGGGTCCAGCCCTCTTTTCTTCTTGTCTTGTTCTCGTTTTCTCTCTCATGCCTCTCTTCTCCTTCTCGTTCTCTCTTCCCTCAGAGAGAGAGATGATCAAACTATGAAGAGTGGACACACTCAGTCCAACCTGAAACACAGCTCTAGAGAGAGCAGAGAGGGAAGGAGAGGGAGCGAGGGAGAGATAAAGAAAGAGTACCCACTCTCCCAAACCTCTTCATTCACATCTCTGAATACAAGCACGGAGCTGTTTTAGCAGAATAGGGAATAGTTTATTGAGAAAGTCCGTAAGTACAAGACTGAAGAGGTAGAGGAAATGTTTGTATCTTGGTTCTGCTTGTATTGAACAAAAAAAATCTATGTAAAGATCTCAGCATCTGAAGAAATTGATAACATAGTGGGTAGCTAAAGTAAAGTTTTGGGGTTGTCGTATTACTTGTCTTCTGACTTGTACGTAAAAAGACTACACGTAAATTTGCTTCAATATGTGTAAGCACAATTTTTAACAACAGTAACTTCAAAAAACAGCTACATTCCTACTAGCCTGTCCTGCCAGATAAGCTATGAATGGAGAAGCCTGCACATGTCTTGTACCATACAAAGTCATGTCCACTCATTCTGTCAGTAGAGATCTCTGGCTTAGTTAACCTTTCAGTCATTAACACCTGGTTATTAACAACAGACACAATTGACAGCTGTGTTGGTGACATCAACAGAATACTCTATTATTCCTTCTGAATATCATCCACTGAGCTCTAGAGTGATGTCACCATAGCTCCCACACACAACACAAACACCCCTCAGTCACACACACACCCCTCTCTCTGCATCAAAAGGCATGCATGTGCGGCTCAAACAAACAAATGTGCAGATGAGGTGCTACAAGCCCTAAACCCCTTTATTAACTGTGGTGCTGTAGATCCAGCAGGAGTGTCTCCCCAAACACTCCCTGCCTGTATGTAAACCCTTAAATCCTTGTCCCAGGCCCTCACAGCTCCTCCTAGACCCTCTCAGGCCCACTCAAAGGCCAGCGCAATCTGTTAGCCGCCCTGTTCCCGTCTGGGCCCGGCTGACATGGAGTCTCGTCTGCCATTGTCCCATAGACTCCCTCTCCTCTCTGAGGGCCTGGCCCACGACGCCCAGCCCAGCCAGCCCCAGCCTTAGCTTCAGGCATTGATTAAATATGCACCTTCCAGTCGCCATGAAACCACACCACCCAGCTAATCTCATCAGAGGCCAGGGACCAGGGACCTCCACATATGTAAATCTACATCTGTTCCCCTTCAAAGGGAGAGAGGAGAGATTCTCCTGGATTAGCCCCACACACAAGTGCCTCCATCTATCCCCGCCTCCCCCATCCTCCCCCTTCCCGCCTGGACCCCGCCACCAATCAAGGCAAGAGAATGATACACACACGCAAACACACACCACCTTGACAACTCCCTGACTTTCTCATCCACCCCCCCACCCCCACCCTAAGTCCTACACACACAGACACCCTCCTTTCTCAATTAGCTCAATAGTAAGAGATGACGAAGAAATGTCTCTTTGTGTCAATGCTTAGTGTTTTCCTTTGTGGCATGTGATGGAGGCTAGGGCCCTACAAGCCTGCCCCTTGCCTTAGGGATATTGCTGGGACTGGGTGACTGAGGCTGGGGGAGAGGTGGAGGGGGTAGGCTCCTCATGGCCCAGGGAACTGGCACCACACGGAGAGGAGACATCCATACTGCCTTAAGATATCATTATACACCTCTCCAACATGGGATTAGTGTGTTCTGTTATTGGGGTGCTGCCATGAGAGGGTCTGGGAAGAGAGACAGCTTCATCAAGCAGCACCAGAGACTGGGAGAGATGGGTTATACCTGTTTCAATGCCAACATCCTCTTCCCGGGGGCAGCATCCCCTCCAGTACCGTCAACAGTCTCCGGTACTGTCTATTCAATGTGTTTGTTATGCACTGAGAGTCTGTACCTCTTTCTTCATTATTTCCAACCATAAATCCTTCACTCAGGTGAAGAGGAGTGGGAATGAATGAGCCAATTGGAAGCTGAGGATGATTAGGTGGCCATTATGTTACGAGGGCCAAATTGATAGGGGTCTGGGTGTGATAGTCATGTACAGTATGATCTGAGAGGTGAGGTGAGCCCTGTAAGACAGTAAGACAAGAGGAGAAATAACTCTTACCTCTCTCTAGTTTATCAATCCATCTTTTGTTATCTGTCCTCAAACTACCACACCAAGACCATTATCAATCCATCACTTCTGTTTGGATAACGCACCTAAAACATTTCTTCCATGAAGCAAGCCTAGGGTGACTGCAGTACTGACGTAGACTCTCTAGGAGAGATGACTGGCATAAATCTACTGTGTGCTCTGAATGGGTCATAGTCATGGAGAAACAATGCAGTCCTGTGTTACCCTGAACATCCACTCTACCAGCTACATCAAACACTGTCTATGTGATAGAGACACACCTGCACACTGTGTCAAAATGGAAAACAGGACAAATGGAATGGTGTTGCTACTCACTATGTGGTGGCAGAGGTAACTCCTGAGAGGATCTATCCCACAACAAAGGAACAATGTGAACATGATAAAGTGCTCTGATGATCTGCAACTTTGGTGTAATCTGACACAGATGATGTAGTCATTTAAATTCGTAGGGATTTTCAACATCAAAATGTTAGCAGGGAAATACAAGCTAAAACGTGTTCATCCAAGAGAATTACACTAGGCAATGACAATATAACACAAACCCATCTGACATTACACGGTGGCTACACACAGAGAGTGATGTAAACGTGGTAGATGAGGCGATTTGCATGTTTAATTAAGATATCATCCAGCACAACAAGAGAGCTAGAGCCTAAAGCTGCAGAGTCAACAGCCTCTATAATAACACACAGATCCCTCTGGTCAGGGAGGGAGGGAGGGAGTCAATAATACACTGAAAGAGGGAGGGGGGCATCACTAATGCACTGAAAGAGAGGGGGGGGGGCGTCACTAATGCACTGAAAGAGAGAGCGCAAATATTTTCATTACAGTTTTTCTCAATTGCTAAAACACTAAAAACCCATTGGCTGAACAAAGTTCTCAGTTACCTGGACTCATTTAGCTAATTATGCAGTCTGTTGTCAATACCTTAAACCATTTCACATGGTAAAACACAATTTGCAGATCTCACTTAGACTTTTCAGCAAAACTCTAAACACATTCTCATTCTCAAAACACATTCTGCAATCTAATCCACATGTCATCCATACTGGTAAACACAAGTGGCGAGTGGTAGAGAACATATGTCATTGATTGAACACAACCACTCAAAATTGATTTAACCTGTTTCAAATGATGCGACACAACCAATATAAGCCAGTTCAGAGAGCAAACAGGTTGTTGAAGGTGGGAAGGAGAAAGTCTGAGAATGGATACTGTAGTACAGTGCATTGTAGGCTGTATACTGTACAATGGACAAATTGTATGGCCCTGAACATTGTGCTTTCCATTTATTACAGTTTTTTCCAACTGCTTACACACTTTTTCAAAACTGTCTCCTTTTTTTCAAATCTATACACACAATTCCCAAAACGGCACACACAAAATGCAAAATGCCTCACATCTCCTTCAAAATGTAACACTGCATTCAAAATTACATAAACACATGTCAGAATGAAGCATTTGCATCAAATGACAAACACTGCGTTCATAAAAGGACATTTTTGGATATACCATGTAAACACTGTTGTTCTAAATCTAAAGCTCTTTGGTCTTTCATAGGCTTATATCTACATTTCAATACAATGTTCTACAGTGAAAGTAATCTGCTGTGAGGGGTAACAAGTACACTGTAAACACCAATGCAATGTAGAAACAGAAAATATTTATTAGGCCAAACATTACAGTTGTATACAGTAGCATACAACAAAACCATAAACATATGTAAACCAAAAGTATATTCTTTAGAATACAGTAAAGAACACAATTGTGTGTGTGGCGTCCCAAGGGGGCAGTACAGGAATTGGTAGGGGGGGGCAGTCACCAGTGCTAAGCTACGCTTCATCTATTCTCCAGCCTGGGTCTGGCCACAATACATTGTCCACATCACAAGACACATCACAAGATACAAGATACAAGATACTACCTCGATATATGGCAAGAGAAAACGTATCTCCTAGCATGGCGTATCCAACCTTGGACAGAGGCAACCTCTATGTCCCAACATGCGTCCTCCATTGCCTGGAGAAGTGGCATGCGGGCATAGGGTTGGCGATCATACACTTTCCAGCGCCAGGCTGAGAAGAATTCCTCTATGGGATTTAGAAAAGGTGAATATGGGGGTAGGTACAAAACTACAAATTGTGGATGGGTGGCAAACCAGTTTTGGACCAGAACAGCCCGGTGAAAACTAACATTGTCCCATAAAACCACAAATCTATCAGGCTCCTGATCTGGATCAGGGACAAGCATTGTGTAAATTGCATCCAGAAAAGTGAGCATATGGCCGGTGTTGTACGGACCCAGTGTGGCATTGTGATGGAGGATGTGCCTCTCTCATGGTCAAACTGTGGTTGATCACATGATCAACAAGTGTTGCCCTAATCTCATCAGAGATGGCTCTCCTTCCTTTTCTTATTTGTCCTCCTCCTCTTCTTCCTCTTCCACTCCCTCCTACCCCTCTTTCTCTCTGTCCATTGTTGGCATCCATTGTTCAAAACAGGTAATCTGACCTTTGACATATTTATAGGCCTATACTACAGTAAATCAGTGATTAGTGATCAGTTAAGCTATTAGTGTTTGCACATGTGAGGAGTGTGTGTGTGTGACCTGGTGAATAAGTGTAGCATTTTGATTGGTTGTGTTTGGAAAAGGAAAGCAAGTCACTTCCTGTTAGATTTTTGTGTTTTAGGTAGAGAATTGTGTGTAGTGTTTTGAAAAAAGTGTTTTATGCAATTGACAACTAAGTCAAAGGCTGAGAAATAGCTTATGGTTTTGGATATTTGGTGTGTAGTTTTGCACTTTGAGTGAGAGGTTTCAAAAATCGTGTGACATGAAAAGATTTTGTGTGTAAGCAGTTGGAAAAAAACTGTAACAGTACTGACTGCTCAATAGATTGACTGGTTGTAGGTTCATATCAACAAAGAACAAGAATGACAGTATCACAGAGACAAAGGACAGGTTTGTGAGATGCAGGGTACAGTACTGTAAAAATAGGGGTACAAGGAGGAGGAAGAACAAAAACAAAATTGCAAAGAGCAAAGCAGAGTAGTAATTTCGGATCAATTTTGAGCTACTATGATAGAACATGTTTTCGTTCATCAAAAGATAATGACGGAAAAATATGAATTTTTTTTAGATAAAAATGTACTTCTCCCTGAGAATTGTACGTTTTGAACAATGTGTTTTCTGTTTTTCGGGGGAATTGTTTACTGACTGCTTGAGAGTCTATATCATTTTGATCAATTTGTTTATGATTTGAGAGCAGTGTTTGATTTTGAACACAGGTAAAAATGTTTTGAGGCGAATGTTTTATTTTCAAGAGGAGTCAGAGGTTATGTAAATAGTGCTTGAAGATGAGGTTTTGTGTTTAATGTTTTCAAGAAATGGAGCAAGGTTTCAGAAATGGTGTTTTAGCAATTGAGAAAAACAGTAAAAGGCACATTCACACTCCAGCCCAGACAGGGCTCACTCACCACAGTGGATGCTATCAGGGACATGGAGAGAGAGAGAGACTTTTGTTTATTATCTATTTCACTTGCTTTCACAATGTAAACATATGTTTCCCATGCAAATAAAGCTCCTGAATTGAATTCAATTGAGAGAGAGAGAGAGAGAGAGAGGGGCAGGGAGGGGGAGAGAGGGAATGAGAGATGGGAAGAGATGGGGACTCGAGGAGAGGAGGGAAAAGGGGTGAAGAGAGATGAATAAGAGAGAGAGAGAGAGAGAGAGAGAGAGAGAGATGAAGAAGAGAGAGAGAGAGAGAGGAGGGGGAATATCTGTCTCCCTCTCTTTCTCTTTAATCAGTTTGATGTAAAGTCACTCTGTGGAGTCGTTACCAGTCAGTCAGTCAGTCCACCAGCAGCATAGCAGTACAGGCCTCATTACCTCTCCCCTGGCTGGCATCATTGTTCAGGCCCTGTTTGAAATCCACCAAAGCAATGGAGATTTGCTTTAATCCGGTCCATCAAAGGTAACACTGACGCTGTGGTGGTGACGCTACGCCTCTGGATTAGGCCATGGAAGAGGGGGAGGAGGGAGGAGAGAGAGGGAGAGAGGGAGAGGGGGAGGAGAGAGAGGGAGAGAGGGGAGAGGGAGAGAGGGGGAGGAGGGAGGAGAGAGCGGGAGAGAGGGAGGAGGGAGGAGAGAGAGGGAGAGAGAGAGAGAGGGGGAGAGAGAGGGAGAGAGGGAGAGGGGGAGAGAGGGAGAGGGGGAGGAAGGAGGAGAGAGAGGGAGAGAGGGAGAGTGGGAGAGAGAGGGGACCCAGTCTGGATTTTATTTAACCATTTCGAATTCACACTGTGACATGTCTCACATCTCAGGCACACTTGAGATGACACTTCCCGTCTCTATTTGAATAATCTGGAGGGTTTTAGGTTACATAATTACGCCATGACAATTTGGGCACGTATGTCAGTGTGCGGTAGGCAGGCAGGGAAGAAGCCACAAGCCAGTCTCCCTGCCTTCACTAAGCTTATATAGGGACAGGGATAAGCGCCAGGCAGTGTCCTTGCCTAGTCTACTCCACCAAGTTGCTATGGCTGATTTGGATCACATTTGCAATTCATAACAACCTTTTTTGAAAATAGTATTTTCTCTCTCATGAATACAGAATTGGACGAGGTAGTGCTGTATTGCACAGGTGACAGTAGTAGTAGTACAGATAACTCATTTTGTGGTGGATGATGTGGTTGACTGGGGACAAAGGAGGATAAGATGGGGTCTATGGGGAGAGAATATTTCTCTCTCTCTCCCTCTCTCTCTCCCCCCTCTCTCTCTCTCTCTCTCTTTCCCACTCTGTCTCTCTCTCTCTCCCCCTCTACCTCTCTCTCTCTCTCTCTCGCTCTCTCTCGTTCTCTCTCTCCCCCTCTACCTCTCTCTCTCTATCTCTCTTCCTCTCATGCTCTCTCTCTCTCCCCTCTCTCTCTCTCTCTCTCGCTCTCGCTTTCTCTCTCTCTCACTTTCAATTCAATTCAATTGACATGGGCTTTATTGGCATGGGAAACATATGTTTACATTGCCAAAGCAAGTGAAATAGATAATAAATAAAAGTGAAATGAACAGTAAACATTACACTCACAAAAGCTCCAAAGGAATAGAGACATTTCATATGTCATATTATATCATATACAGTGTTGTAACGATGTGCAAATAGAGAAAATACAAAAGGGAAAATAAATCAAAATAAATATGGGTTGTATTTACAATGGTGTTATTTCTTAATTGGTTGACCTTTCGTGTGGCAACAGATCACAAGACCTGTGATGACACACTGTTGGATTTTACCCAAAATTAGGTTTGTTTTTGAATTCTTTCTGGATCTGTGTAATCTGAGGGAAATATGTCTCTCTAATATGGTCATACAATTTGGCAGGAGGTTAGGAAGTGCAGCTCAGTTTCCACCTCATTTTGTTGGCAGTGAGCACATAGCCTGTCTTCTCTTGAGAGCCAGGTCTGCCTTCGGCAGCCTTTCTCAATAGCAAGGCTATGCTCACTATGTCTGTACATAGAAAATGCTTTCCTTAAGTTTTGGTCAGTCACAGTGGACAGTTATTCTGTCACTGTGTACTCTCTGTTTAGGGCCAAACAGAATTCTAATTTGTTCAGTTTTTTTGTTAATCCTTTCCAATGTGATGAGTAATTATCTTTTTGTTTTCGCATGATTTGGTTGGGTCTAATTGTGTTGCTGTCCTGGGGCTGTCTCTCTCTCTCTCTCTCTCTCTCTCTCTCTCTCTCTTTCTCTCTCTCTCTCTCTCTCTCAGGAAGCTTCTATCCAAGCTATCACATCCATACAGTGATGATAGAGTTAGTAGTGACTGTGGAAGTTTTGACATGTATGGATGACCACACGCCAACTCAGGATGAGGCTGCTACAGTATCTCCTATAAAAAGTGTCTGCTGATCCGTGACAGCTCTGATAAAAGGCATGCTAAGACATACACTTTTATCACTGTCCTGTCTTTAAAAAAACATGTTTTCTGAAGAAACACCTCGTCTGAAGGGGCACTTTTCTGTCCAATATCGGCAAGACATTTGAGCTAGAGTTCACATAAACAACACCATCACTCTCATCATGGATATTCATGACAAGCCTCACAACGTAACACTCTTAGCAATGGTAAAACCATCCCATCAATAGCAAATAGAGACAATTATCTGTTTTATTCATATTCAAAACATCCAAGAACACTAAAAGGATATCTTGTTGCTACCCAAGTCTATCAATCTGGGATCATAGTGTTGACACATTGTTTAGATACTGAATATGTGTTGTATGTTGATTCCTGGTGTGTTCATGATGTGTAGAACATTAAAACATGAGCTCTGTGATGTCGTCCCCAGCTGGGTCCTGTCGTCCCAGAAGCCTTTGCCATGGTCAAGCCCCAGTGACACTGTGGCTCCTATGGGCCTTTGGAGTGGAGGGAGAAGGGTGTGAGAGGCAATGAGAGGAGGTGAGGAAGCATGAGGGAGAGAAGGGTGACAGGGTGATGAGAGGGGGTTGAGAGGGAGGTTGGGGGTATTTGAAGGGGGTGAGAGGTGTGGGTATGGGGGCCCTGGGGAGGCCTGGTCCCTACGAGGGCAGTCAGGTTAAGCCAGATAAGGGCATTAGACCTCCAGGCTGATGAAAGGGGGCCCTCCCAGATCAAATTGAGGTAAATCTGACTCATAATCCGCACTACAAAAGGAGTTTAGACTTGGCCATTGTGTTGGCCAGGGTAAACAGGGGTCTGTGCTATAAGCCATCACTGAGGACAAAGACAGGGAGCTGGGAGCTAAGGCAGTCATCTTACCCCAGTGGGTCATGTTAGCACACGGATCACAGGGTTAGACACACTGAAACGGATCAAGCAACAGAACATGCCTCAATATCACAGCACTACCACAACTCTCTCCTTTAATCCTCACAAAAGTTGTCAGGTCTCAACACTCAAGCATGCTGTCCGTGACTGCTCATATTCAGGCGTAAGTAAAGCGAGTGTCAAGATAAGATTGTAGTCACCTGCAAGATCTAGAAACTCTAGACAGTCTGCTGAAGGGGAGCTTTCATGCCATCTCCTCTCCAATGCTTTTACACCCTGGTACTTTACTGTCGCAGCGTAAAATGATTGTTATTGCATTGTGTTACTAGGACAACTGACAGATCAAGCCTCAATCATCCGTTCACCATGAAGCCAAAGGGTCATTTCCCATATGGCCATTTCAGTTTCAGCAGTTTGTGCTTTGAACACAGAGAGAGGATGACAGGGGAGAGAGAGCAGCTTTCAGTGGTCGCTAGCTTGCTGTTTCATCCCCACTAATGACTGTAATGGAGGCAGCATCAAACCCGTCACACCTCAGCTCAACCTAACACAATAAATATGTGTTGCATTAAGTTCCATCAAGGCCTCACAGTCCCAGCCCCCGAGGGCAGGAAAACAACCCTGCACCCCATGGGCCTCATTTAACACTTACCTCACAATTATATAACAATACGTTCATTTTCTGACCTGGTTCAAATTATCAGAGAAGAAAAACAAAACACTTTTCTACACCCTTCAGTTGCTCCAAAAGAGTTGTTTTTCTCTCCCCGGTGTAAAGAAAAGAAAGTTTGGCAAATGATAGTCTCAATGTGTGTGAAAGGCGCTAAAGTAGGTGTCAGGTACCATTACTGTCATGGTCCACACACACACACCGACCGACTGAGAAGATAAGCCTGTCAGGCAGGAGCAGAAGAGAGGAAGGGAGGGAGGGAGGGAGGGAGGGAGGGAGGGAGGGAGGGAGGGAGGGAGAGAGAAGCAGAGAGAGAGGCAGAGAGAGAGAGAGCGATAAAGAGAGAGAGCGAGAAAGAGAGAGAGAGGGAGGGAGACAAAGAGAGAGAAGCAGAGAGAGAGCAAGAGAGGCAGAGAAAGAGAGAGGCAGAGAAAGAGAGAGAGAGAGAGAGAGAGGCAGAGAAAGAGAGAGAGAGAGAGAGAGAGAGAGAGAGAGGGAGAGAAAGGGAGAGAGAGCGAGAAAGAACAGCCCAGTCTTCAGTCTCTAGTAATTATCAGTCAGGGAAACCATAACATTGTTCACACAACACAGGAATGCAAAAACAAAGGTTCCATTCAGTGGTGTTAACACCAAGGTGTTTCCATAAAGCTGCCCGTTTTGTCATCTGAGACACGCTGAATTAAATGAAAGATAACCACCTAGGGCAACGAGGTGCTTCTTCCGTCTCTCAGGAGCCCTGCACGGCTTTTTAGGATGGTTGGTGTGTGTGTGTGTGTGTGTGTGTGTGTGTGTGTGTGTGTGTGTGTGTGTGTGTGTGTGTGTGTGTGTGTGTGTGTGTGTGTGTGTGTACATGTAATAAAGTTTGCTCCTGTGCCAGACAGTTGGACACAGTGTTATCAGGCCCCGTCCTGACATAGTCTCTAACCATGTCGGCTCAGTGTGTGTGCTTCCAGACTTAGTACTGGGTTATTGGTTGTTAGCTGTGGGCTCCTGTAGATAAACTGTAAGCTGTGTATGTGTTGTGTGAGTTCGTGTGTGTGCGTGTGTGTATCCTGTCAGATGGGTTGGGGCTGTGCTATGATGAATAAGCAGGCTGAAGCGAGCCACAAGGAGCTGCTGTCAGTCTCCTCCTCTCCCTCTCCTCTCCTCTACTATTCCCACCTCTCCTCCCCTCTCTACGACAGCATAGTAACAGCCTGGGGTTATGATGATGTGCCAGCACATCAGGAGCATAGCATTTGACTGCTTCACCTCCTAATCGTGTCTCCTATCCTAGCTATCTCTAGGAAGACCTCCTCCTCCTCTTCCTCTTCCTCCTCTTCTCCCTTCCTTTACTCCTCCTCCCCTTCCTCCTCTCCCACCTCCTCCTCCTTCTCTCCCACCTCCTCCCTCTCATCTTCCACCTCCTCTCCAACCTTCTCCTCCTCCTCCTCCTCCTCCTCCCCTCCCCCTCCCCCTCCACCTCCTCTCCCACCTCCTCCACTCCCTCTTCCTCCTCCCTCTCCTCATCCTATGCCCCCTCCCTCTTCTCCTCCTCCTCCGTCTCCTCTCCCACCTCCTCCACCTTCTACTCTGCCTCCTCACTCTCATCTTCTTCCTCCTTCTCCTCCATCTCCTCCTCCTCCTCCTACACTCCCTTTTCACCCTCTTTCTCTTCCCTCTCCACCTCCTTCTCATTCTCCTCATCTCCAACCTCCTCCACTCCCTCTTCTCCTCCCTCTCCTCATCCTCATCCTCCTCCCTCTCCTTCTTCTCCTCTTTTTGCAAGGCTCTGTTCTACACTTGACTCTACCCGAGTGGCACAGTGGTCTAAGACACTGCATCTATACTGACAGTGACAGTCTGGAAAAGGGCTCCTGAGTGCCGCAGTGGTCTAAGACACTGCATCTATACTGACAGTGACAGTCTGGAAAAGGGCTCCTGAGTGCCGCAGTGGTCTAAGACACTGCATCTATACTGACAGTGACAGTCTGGAAAAGGGCTCCTGAGTGCCGCAGTGGTCTAAGACACTGCATCTATACTGACAGTGACAGTCTGGAAAAGGGCTCCTGAGTGCCGCAGTGGTCTAAGACACTGCATCTATACTGACAGTGACAGTCTGGAAAAGGGCTCCTGAGTGGTGCAGTGGTCTAAGACACTGCATCTATACTGACAGTGACAGTCTGGAAAAGGGCTCCTGAGTGCTGCAGTGGTCTAAGACACTGCATCTATACTGACAGTGACAGTCTGGAAAAGGGCTCCTGAGTGGTGCAGTGGTCTAAGACACTGCATCTATACTGACAGTGACAGTCTGGAAAAGGGCTCCTTAGTGGTGCAGTGGTCTAAGACACTGCAGTCCCTGGTTGGGATCCAGGCTGCATCATATCTGGCTGTGATTGGGAGTCCCATAGAGCGGTGCACAATTGGCCCTGGGTTTGGCTGGGGTAGGCTGGGGTAGGCTGTCATTGTAATTTGTTCTTAACTGACTTGCCTAGTTAAATAAATAAAAACTTAATAAAAATAATACTGTATGCACACAGACACATCTGTAAGAAAAGAGAGAGCTATCTGCTGCACTTACACAGCCTACCTGTGAGCAGAACCGTGGTCGTGTGTGTTGATTTTGGATTGGACATCCCATGATAATGGCAAAAAAGAGCACTACAAACCTAATCCTGTTCCCAGACACGTCGAACTTGGCCTTTGTTAGCCAATACAGAAAGACTGGGAGAAACTCCCGGTGTACAGGCGGATTAATCTACCAACCAATCATCTCCCACATAACGCCTTGCAGTTGGGAGAAACTCCCGGTGTACAGGCGGCTTAATCTACCAACCAATCATCTCCCACATAACGCCTTGCAGTTGGGAGAAACTCCCGGTGTACAGGCGGCTTAATCTACCAACCAATCATCTCCCACATAACGCCTTGCAGTTGGGAGAAACTCCCGGAATACAGGCGGCTTAATCTACCAACCAATCATCTCCCAAATAACGCCATGCAGTTGTGTGATTCACAAAAATTAAATGAAGACAAATAATTTACCCAGTTGGTCACTCCCATAGAATTACATGGTCCCTCCCACTAAGGAAAACTCTGAATCGTTGATGTCCCAGTTTTATATGTACTGTGTGCAATAGCATGGGGATGAAGTTACTAACAAACCCCTCAATGGAATGACCATATGTTTACCTCTTCTAAAGTTATTACCCTTTCAGTCAAGATGAGGTTTCCCACCCTGCAGGTAACATACTTTACATTCCCTTCATTTAATCCTATTCTCTATTTTAATACCTGTAATATCTTCATATGCTTTTCTCCTCTCCCTGTAATGTGCTATATTAAACATTTTACAGGACACATCGGTGTGGAGAGAGAGGACAGTGTATGCTTGGTGAAATGACATTTCCATACATGAAAACTCTACAGGAGTCACAGTCCTCAGGGTGTAATACATGTTTCAGCACAACAGCATCAGGACTAAACTAAAATGGCACCTGTCTTTATTTAACCTGAATGAGTCACACAGCGTAAAGGTAGAATTAAGCTCTTCCACAGACTGCCCTGCCTAGTGGTAACTAGGGCCTACAGTCCGCCTCGCCACTCTGTAACCAGGAAGTATTTAACCAGGAAGTGAGACACACATTATAGCAGGGTGACTAATCATTCTTAACACCGTCTCCTCCTCCGGTTAATGTGGTGGTGCAGAAGCTACTTCCTCCCCTGTTTGGATAGCGCTCCTGTCTAGTGGTGGAGCTGTAAAGGTGCAGTGCAGACTAGGACACACACAGACATTTTGTTTCCATAACAGTGAGAGGGAGGAAGCCTGTGTAGGCTGCTAGGTAACATCTTCCTCTGTGGCTTGTTGCTCTGAGCATTGCTGAACCCACCCATTTATTTGGGTTTGTCCTAAACTATATTTATCTCCCTCCTGACAAGTGGAACTCCAAAAAGAACATGCTTAAAGGGAAAAGGCAAATGTCTCTCTGCCTGATCCTAAGGAGTATACATACCACCCCATCATTTAGATTCATTTAGTTCTGATCGCCTTCAAATGGAAACATGAAAGCAAAACTAACAGGAAAAATAGCCTGGGTTCATGCAGACGGGGCTCATACACACACACACACACACACACACACACACACACACACACACACACACACACACACACACACACACACACACAAAAAACAATCTGACATTCTGAACTAAAACATAAAAACTAAAAGGAACGATCTGAAAGAGTCTTTCCATGTGAGTAAATGATGTGTCCATGTTGTTCACACAGGTTAAAGCTTTTACATCAATCTGGACACCACATGTAACAAAGACAGACACTCTCCTGTCATTGGCCCGGAGCCCATCTACACCCTGTTCTCTCATTGGATTAGCGAGTGTTAACAACCTGCTTTCCTATTGGTTCTCAGCATGGCCAGAGCCAGTTCTCCTATTGGCCCACAATGTTCCAGCATGATCTGAGAAGCCAGAGGAATGATGTTTGGTGTTGTGACAAGTAAAGACACAGTTCCTGTGATCTATTCAGGGTTGATTTGTCCATGTAATGCTTGTAATGGTTAAGGGCAATAGAAAGAATTCAGCTACTCAGGCTGCTTCTCACACACCATCACACGCAAACACCTTCACACACAAACACATTCACAGAACATTCCCCTCTAATCTCACACACAGCCACATCTGAAAATGGGAGTTGGCTGGCTGGCTGGCTGGTCAACAGTCATGGGTCAGATCATATCTGGCTTCTGCCTGTGTTCTTGTTTCTCTTTAAACTTTATAGGTACAATCTGGGATCTGGGAATCTGTTCAAATGCTTTAATGTTGTTTGAGAGAAGAAAGACCTTGTCTGCAGCCCATCCTCCCATCCGCCTTTCCATCCCAAACTTTCCAACCAAAAAAATGGAGATGGCTCAACTGAACAACCGTACTGCAAAGGGCGCAAATCAAGTTTAACCAAGCCACACAAGCAAAACCATCAGGCTTAAATGATGCAAGAAGAGAATGCTGTGGACAAACCAAGCTACTGGAAGACAGGATGAATCAGAATTTCTCAGTGCACGGGTATTCACTCTAAATATGAATTATTAAGTGGCTATCATACCCCCATAGTATGAAAATAAATCCAGGAGGGTTTGTGATGAGAGGACTGAGGTAGTGGGCTGAATGCTGATTAGAGGTGCAAGCTGGGGGGCGGGGGCTGGGTTAGGAATTGAGGTGGGGAGCCCCGAGCTAAGGGGGAGTGTTGGAGTGGCGAGCCCGGGGCGGAGGAGGGATGGAGGGGTGAGGCAGGGAGACCCCTGAGGAGTAACAGGTACTAAGGCCCACTAGGAAGAGCCTGAAATTTAACATGCAGGAAAAACCCTGATCCTGCCCTTTAACCTCTGACACCAGCAGCGCCTCAGATCAGATCAAAAACATCACTGACAGTACGATACATTCACTGTCCCCTCTCTCTCTCTCAATTAAATATAAGGGCTTTATTGGCATGGGAAAGACATGTTAACAATGCCAAAGCAAGTGAACTGGATAATAAACAAAAGTGAAATAAACAACACAAATGTACAGTAAACATTACACTCACAAATGTTCCAAAGGAATAAAGACATTTCAAATGTCATATTCTGTGCAAATAGTTTAAGTATAAAAGGGAAAGTATTTACAATGGTGTTTGTTCTTCACTGGTTGTCATCTTATTGTGGCAGCAGGTCACACATTTTGCTGCTGCGATGGCACACTGGTATTTCACCCAAAATTGGGTTTGTTTTCAAATTCTTTGTGTATCTGTGTAATCTGAGGGAAACATGTCTCTAATATGGTCATACATTTGACAGGAGGTTAGGAAGTGCAGCTCAGTTTCCATCTCATTTTGTGGCCAGTGTGTCTTCTCTTGAGAGCCAGGTCTACCTATGGCAGCCTTTCTCAATAGCAAGGCCCACTGAGTCTGTACATCGTCAAAGCTTTCCTAAAGTTTGGGTCAGTTGGAGTGGTCAGGTTCTCTCTCTCTGAAAGGTTTATTCAGATTGACAGAGAGAGAACACATGGACAAACCCTGGACAAGCATTGAGAGAACAATCAAAAACAGAGTATGTTATGTTCAGTAAACATGGCCTCAATATTTGTGTCCATTATAGTCATCTAGTCTTGATTGTAAAGAGCCGAGCACATTTTTGTTTAATTTTTACAACCAAGATACCTGGTCTCTGGAATCAAAAACATGAGCTGAGTTGTACTTTAGCAACGACCACCTTTTCTCATACGTTGTCTTAAAGGGTCAGTTGGTCAGGAATCAAGGTAAGACCCAAGTGCAGACTGTGTGAAATAACATTGTTTATTGTAACCACCAGGGCAGGCAAACGACAGGTCAGGTCAGGAAGACATCGGTAATCCAGAGCAAGAGCAAAGGAACAGGACGGCAGGCAGGGTCAGAGGTGGGCGGGAACAGGGTCAGAGGCGGGCAGGAACAGGGTCAGAGGCGGGCAGGAACAGGGTCAGGACAGGAGAAGGTCAAAAACCAAGATTATGAAAGACTAGAGAAAACCAGGAGCTGATACAAAACACTAGTATGCTTGAACAAACAAGACGAACTGGCACAGACAGACAGAAAACACAGGTATAAATACCCAGGGGATAATGGGGAAGATGGGCGACACCTGGAGGGGGGTGGAGACAAGAACAAGGACAGGTGAAACAGATCAGGGTGTGACACAGCCAGTAAAACATTCCAATCACACAACTTACTGTCTTTTATCAAACAATCTCTCTTAACAAGTCCAATGTTTTCCCTGCAATAATAACCCTTTACCTGCAGGTTGTATGTTGGTGACAGTCCAGGAACATCAAACTACTAAACTTAATAAGATAATAACCCTTTACCTGCAGGTTGTATGTTGGTGACAGGTCGTATGCTGGTGACAGTCCAGGAACATCAAACTACTAAACTTAAAAAGATAATAACCCTTTACCTGCAGGTTGTATGTTGGTGACAGGTCGTATGCTGGTGACAGTCCAGGAACATCAAACTACTAAACTTAATAAGATAATAACCCTTTACCTGCAGGTTGTATGTTGGTGACAGGTCGTATGCTGGTGACAGTCCAGGAACATCAAACTACTAAACTTAATAAGATAATAACCCTTTACCTGCAGGTTGTATGTTGGTGACAGTCCAGGAACATCAAACTAATAAACTTAATAAGATAATAACTCTTTACCTGCAGGTTGTATGCTGGTGACAGTCCAGGAACATCAAACTACTAAACTTAAAAAGATAATAACCCTTTACCTGCAGGTTGTATGTTGGTGACAGTCCAGGAACATCAAACTAATAAACTTAAAAAAGATAATAACCCTTTACCTGCAGGTTGTATGTTGGTGACAGTCCAGGAACATCAAACTACTAAACTTAATAAGATAATAACCCTTTACCTGCAGGTCGTATGCTGGTGACAGTCCAGGAACATCAAACTACTAAACTTAAAAAGATAATAACCCTTTACCTGCAGGTTGTATGTTGGTGACAGGTCGTATGCTGGTGACAGTCCAGGAACATCAAACTACTAAACTTAAAAAGATAATAACCCTTTACCTGCAGGTTGTATGTTGGTGACAGTCCAGGAACATCAAACTACTAAACTTAATAAGATAATAACCTTTTACCTGCAGGTTGTATGCTGGTGACAGTCCAGGAACATCAAACTACTAAACTTAATAAGATAATAACCTTTTACCTGCAGGTTGTATGCTGGTGACAGTCCAGGAACATCAAACTACTAAACTTAAAAAGATAATAACCCTTTACCTGCAGGTTGTATGTTGGTGACAGGTCGTATGCTGGTGACAGTCCAGGAACATCAAACTACTAAACTTAATAAGATAATAACCCTTTACCTGCAGGTTGTATGTTGGTGACAGGTCGTATGCTGGTGACAGTCCAGGAACATCAAACTACTAAACTTAAAAAGATAATAACCCTTTACCTGCAGGTTGTATGTTGGTGACAGTCCAGGAACATCAAACTAATAAACTTAAAAAGATAATAACCCTTTACCTGCAGGTTGTATGTTGGTGACAGTCCAGGAACATCAAACTAATAAACTTAAAAAGATAATAACCCTTTACCTGCAGGTTGTATGTTGGTGACAGGTCGTATGCTGGTGACAGTCCAGGAACATCAAACTACTAAACTTAATAAGATAATAACCCTTTACCTGCAGGTTGTATGCTGGTGACAGTCCAGGAACATCAAACTACTAAACTTAAAAAGATAATAACCCTTTACCTGCAGGTTGTATGTTGGTGACAGGTCGTATGCTGGTGACAGTCCAGGAACATCAAACTAATAAACTTAAAAGATAATAACCCTTTACCTGCAGGTTGTATGTTGGTGACAGTCCAGGAACATCAAACTAATAAACTTAAAAGATAATAACCCTTTACCTGCAGGTCGTATGCTGGTGACAGTCCAGGAACATCAAACTACTAAACTTAATAAGATAATAACCATTTACCTGCAGGTTGTATGTTGGTGACAGTCCAGGAACATCAAACTACTAAACTTAATAAGATAATAACCCTTTACCTGCAGGTTGTATGTTGGTGACAGTCCAGGAACATCAAACTACTAAACTTAATAAGATAATAACCCTTTACCTGCAGGTTGTATGTTGGTGACAGTCCAGGAACATCAAACTACTAAACTTAATAAGATAATAACCCTTTACCTGCAGGTTGTATGTTGGTGACAGGTCGTATGCTGGTGACAGTCCAGGAACATCAAACTAATAAACTTAAAAAGATAATAACCCTTTACCTGCAGGTTGTATGTTGGTGACAGGTCGTATGCTGGTGACAGTCCAGGAACATCAAACTACTAAACTTAATAAGATAATAACCCTTTACCTGCAGGTTGTATGTTGGTGACAGTCCAGGAACATCAAACTAATAAACTTAATAAGATAATAACCCTTTACCTGCAGGTTGTATGCTGGTGACAGTCCAGGAACATCAAACTACTAAACTTAAAAGATAATAACCCTTTACCTGCAGGTTGTATGTTGGTGACAGTCCAGGAACATCAAACTAATAAACTTAAAAAGATAATAACCCTTTACCTGCAGGTTGTATGTTGGTGACAGTCCAGGAACATCAAACTACTAAACTTAATAAGATAATAACCCTTTACCTGCAGGTCGTATGCTGGTGACAGTCCAGGAACATCAAACTACTAAACTTAAAAAGATAATAACCCTTTACCTGCAGGTTGTATGTTGGTGACAGTCCAGGAACATCAAACTACTAAACTTAATAAGATAATAACCCTTTACCTGCAGGTCGTATGCTGGTGACAGTCCAGGAACATCAAACTACTAAACTTAGAAAGATAATAACCCTTTACCTGCAGGTTGTATGTTGGTGACAGGTCGTATGCTGGTGACAGTCCAGGAACATCAAACTACTAAACTTAAAAAGATAATAACCCTTTACCTGCAGGTTGTATGTTGGTGACAGTCCAGGAACATCAAACTAATAAACTTAAAAAGATAATAACCCTTTACCTGCAGGTCGTATGCTGGTGACAGTCCAGGAACATCAAACTACTAAACTTAATAAGATAATAACCTTTTACCTGCAGGTTGGTATGCTGGTGACAGTCCAGGAACATCAAACTAATAAACTTAAAAAGATAATAACCCTTTACCTGCAGGTTGTATGTTGGTGACAGGTCGTATGCTGGTGACAGTCCAGGAACATCAAACTACTAAACTTAATAAGATAATAACCCTTTACCTGCAGGTTGTATGTTGGTGACAGTCCAGGAACATCAAACTAATAAACTTAAAAAGATAATAACCCTTTACCTGCAGGTCGTATGCTGGTGACAGTCCAGGAACATCAAACTACTAAACTTAATAAGATAATAACCCTTTACCTGCAGGTTGTATGTTGGTGACAGTCCAGGAACATCAAACTAATAAACTTAAAAAGATAATAACCCTTTACCTGCAGGTTGTATGTTGGTGACAGTCCAGGAACATCAAACTAATAAACTTAAAAAGATAATAACCCTTTACCTGCAGGTTGTATGTTGGTGACAGTCCAGGAACATCAAACTACTAAACTTAATAAGATAATAACCCTTTACCTGCAAGTCGTATGTTGGTGACAGGTCGTATGCTGGTGACAGTCCAGGAACATCAAACTAATAAACTTAAAAAGATAATAACCATTTACCTGCAAGTCGTATGCTGGTGACAGTCCAGGAACATCAAACTACTAAACTTAATAAGATAATAACCATTTACCTGCAGGTCGTATGTTGGTGACAGTCCAGGAACATCAAACTACTAAACTTAATAAGATAATAACCATTTACCTGCAGGTCGTATGTTGGTGACAGTCCAGGAACATCAAACTAATAAACTTAATAAGATAATAACCCTTTACCTGCAGG
>NC_056432.1:73472015-73586502 GCF_018296145.1 Oncorhynchus tshawytscha
CTCTCTTCCCTGTCTTCCATGCCTTTGATGGACTACAAGGGCTAAAGGATGAGGAGAGCTGTCCAAATTAAATGTAAAATCCACCTTTTATCCCACAGATGTGGCGAAGGGGTAGAGGAGGGATGGCGGGAAGGAGGAAGAGGAGGAGGAGAGGAAGACTGTGGCACAGTAACAGACAGGGGTTGATGAAGGGAGAGTTCCCAACGTGGGAAGGGAGAGAGAGAGAGACAGAAAAATAGAGCAAGTGAGAGAGACCAATAGGGGGAGAGGGGGGGGGGGGTACCACAGAGACAGCTACAGCATTTCACCATGTCTGACCTGAAGAGGAAATGTTCAAATGTCATTCCAGAGAGAGTGGATCCATGTTTGGTTTTTCTTTACAGTGTTGACTCACAGCCTCCAAAGTACTGCCAAATCTGTACATACACCAGCCAATGTGTGTATCCCTCAGACTACACCCCAATGTACAGTATATATCCCTCAGACTACACCCCAATGTACAGTATGTATCCCTCAGACTACACCCCAATGTACAGTATGTATCCCTCAGACTACACCCCAGTGTACAGTATGTATCCCTCAGACTACACCCCAATGTACAGTATGTATCCCTCAGACTACACCCCAATGTACAGTATATATCCCTCAGACTACACCACAATGTACAGTATGTATCCCTCAGACTACACCCCAATGTACAGTATGTATCCCTCAGACTACACCCCAATGTACAGTATGTATCCCTCAGACTACACCCCAATGTACAGTATGTATCCCTCAGACTACACCCCAATGTACAGTATATATCCCTCAGACTACACCCCAATGTACAGTATGTATCCCTCAGACTACACCCTAATGTACAGTATGTATCCCTCAGACTACACCCCAATGTACAGTATGTATACCTCAGACTACACCCCAATGTACAGTATATATCCCTCAGACTACACCACAATGTACAGTATGTATCCCCCAGCCTACACCCCAATGTACAGTATGTATCCCTCAGACTACACCCCAATGTACAGTATGTATCCCTCAGACTACACCCCAATGTACTGTATATATCCCTCAGACTACACCCTAATGTACAGTATGTATCCCTCAGACTACACCCCAATGTACAGTATGTACCCCTCAGACTACACCCCAATGTACAGTATATATCCCTCAGACTACACCACAATGTACAGTAAGTATCCCTCAGACTACACCACAATGTACAGTATGTATCCCTCAGACTACACCACAAAGTACAGTATGTATCCCTCAGACTACACCCCAATGTACAGTATGTATCCCTCAGACTACACCCCAATGTACAGTATATATCCCTCAGACTACACCCCAATGTACAGTATGTATCCCTCAGACTACACCCCAATGTACAGTATGTATCCCTCAGACTACACCCCAATGTACAGTATGTATCCCTCAGACTACACCCCAATGTACAGTATGTATCCCTCAGACTACACCCCAATGTACAGTATGTATCCCTCAGACTACACCCCAATGTACAGTATATATCCCTCAGACTACACCACAATGTACAGTATGTATCCCTCAGACTACACCCCAATGTACACTATGTATCCCTCAGACTACACCCTAATGTACAGTATGTATCCCTCAGACTACACCCCAATGTACAGTATGTATCCCTCAGACTACACCCCAATGTACAGTATATATCCCTCAGACTACACCACAATGTACAGTATGTATCCCCCAGCCTACACCCCAATGTACAATATGCATCCCTCAGACTACACCCCAATGTACAGTATGTATCCCTCAGACTACACCCCAATGTACAGTATGTATCCCTCAGACTACACCCCAATGTACAGTATGTATCCCTCAGACTACACCCCAATGTACAGTATGTATCCCTCAGACTACACCACAATGTACAGTATGTATCCCTCAGACTACACCCCAATGTACAGTATGTATCCCTCAGACTACACCCCAATGTACAGTATATATCCCTCAGACTACACCCCAATGTACAGTATGTATCCCTCAGACTACACCCCAATGTACAGTATGTATCCCTCAGACTACACCCTAATGTACAGTATGTATCCCTCAGACTACACCCCAATGTACAGTATGTATCCCTCAGACTACACCCCAGTGTACAGTATGTATCCCTCAGACTGCCTTCACACACCCCAATGTACAGTATGTATCCCTCAGACTACACCCCAATGTACAGTATGTATCCCTCAGACTACACCCCAATGTACAGTATGTATCCCTCAGACTACACCCCAATGTACAGTATGTATCCCTCAGACTACACCCCAATGTACAGTATGTATCCCTCAGACTACACCCCAGTGTACAGTAATCAGACTACACCCCAATGTACAGTATGTATCCCTCAGACTACACCCCAATGTACAGTATATATCCCTCAGACTACACCACAATGTACAGTAAGTATCCCTCAGACTACACCCCAATGTACAGTATGTATCCCTCAGACTACACCCCAATGTACAGTATGTATCCCTCAGACTACACCCCAATGTACAGTATATATCCCTCAGACTACACCCCAATGTACAGTATGTATCCCTCAGACTACACCCTAATGTACAGTATGTATCCCTCAGACTACACCCCAATGTACAGTATGTATACCTCAGACTACACCCCAATGTACAGTATATATCCCTCAGACTACACCCCAATGTACAGTATGTATCCCTCAGACTACACCCCAATGTACTGTATATATCCCTCAGACTACACCCTAATGTACAGTATGTATCCCTCAGACTACACCCCAATGTACAGTATGTACCCCTCAGACTACACCCCAATGTACAGTATATATCCCTCAGACTACACCACAATGTACAGTAAGTATCCCTCCCTTGTAAAATAAAAGGCCACTCATCACTTCTGTCTCAGCACAGAGTACAGACACTCAGGACTGGACTGTTTGGTCTCATTTAAATTGCTAATAAATTCTTTCCATGTCCCAAGATTCAATCCTATAGTAGTTGTTGTCAGACAGACAGGCCCATCGTTGAAACTTCAGCGACGGCTACAGTAGATTCTGCTGAGCTAAGGCCTCTGGGTTCCAGGTTGTATTCCCTCCATTGTGCACTTGAAGATTGTGTACCAGTTTGTTGTGAAATGCTGTTAGTCCCTGTCAGTCAGAAGCCTTTCCTCTTATACTGAAAGAGAAAAACAGCTATTGGACTTTTCACCACAGTACCAACAGAGCAGATACAGACGGACGCAATAAAAGCCACTCTGGAGGCGCCCCTCAATCACATCAGGATGAGAGGATAATACACTTTAAAAAGTGCAGGTTTGGAGCCTGTCAATATTAGACGTCTGGGTTCTATTGTTTGGAGTGTGAAGTGAAGAGAGAAGCAGCTGATTCCCAGTAGAGCTGGGCTGGGCTGTCAGGTGAGGACAGAGGGAATGTGGTTTGGGCCTCTGCCACCTCTCCCATGGCGCATCACTCTAAGCAGCTAAGGAGAGGTGACGGCAGCTTATTGAAGGGGCTTGATGGGCACTCAGCAGTGTGACCCTCGATACGCGACATCAGGCAGCGCTAAACTGGCCAATCTAACATGATCCAATCAAACATACACATGCAGCTAACCTCTTCACACCAAAATACTCTCGAGACTTCCTAGCCTAGCACGATGCCACATACGCCATTTTCCCCTTGAAAGTATGTCACAGAAGAGATCAAAACACATTCATTCAACTCTAGTATACATCCTTTCAGTACAGTATAACCTTGAGCAAGACCTCCATCAGGTGAAGGGAGGGTTTATAAGTAGTTTTCCCCTGACTTGTTTTATCGTTTTATACAGTTTGCTTTAAAGAGCATTATCTTCTAAGGGAAGGAGGATGTCACTTTTAAGTTATTTTCTAGGGAGATGGATTGTGGGTATGAACTGTAGTGGACATGCCATCACAGACCAGGCCACAGAGCAGGAAGGATAGTGGGTAGGTTAAGGACGACAACAATGTCCCCATTGTCCCCATACAGTGAGCTGTAGTCAACGAACAGCATTCTTACATAGGTATTCCTCTTGTCCAGATAGGATAGGGCAGTGTGCATTGCGATGACGATTGCATCGTCTGTGAACCTGTTGGGGCGGTATACAAACTGAAGTGGGTCTAGGGTGGAAGGTAAGGTGGAGGTGATATGGTCCTTGACTAGTCTCTCAAAGCACTTCATGATGACAGAAGTGAGTGCTACGGGGCGATAGTCATTTAGTTCAGTTACCTTTGCCTTCTTGGGTACAGGAACAATGGTGGCCGTCTTGAAGCATGTGGGGACAGCAGACTGGGATAGGGAGCGATTGAATATGTCCATAAACACACAAGCCAGCTGGTCTGCTCATGCTCTGAGGATGCGGCTAGGGATGCTGGCCCAGATGGGTTAACACGTTTAAATGTCGTACTCATGTCGGCCACGGACTAGAACCTTAAATGGTTCTTCGGCTGTCCCAATAGGATAACCCTTTGAAGGACCCTTTTTGGTTCTTTTGGGTTCTACATGGAACCCAAAAGGGTTCTACCTGTAACCAAAAAGGGTTCTCCTATGGGGAAAGCAGAAGAACCCTTTTGGAGCCCTTTTATTTAAGAGTGCAGATCAGTGGTTTGAAAAATCTTTCCTCACTATCCGGGGCTTCAGCTTGATCATAATGGGACTGGTTGACAAACCACTCTCACAACCATATCAAAACCTGAGAAGTTATACTAATATGTACCACAATAACCTCTAAATGACCTCTTAATACTCTGTAAACATGTAGTTGTCACGTTGTATCAGGAACAACATGTGTGGTGACCAAAGGTCCTGTCTTTAAACCTGTCTTTAAACCTGTCTTTAAACCAACACAACAGTGAGTTGAACTGAACTACCTGCTAATCACTGACTGAACTGTACCATACTGGACAGGGTCTATGTCAGATCTTCACTGATGGGGCTTCTGAGACCAGTCTAACATCATCATGTCTTATTGGCCCTGCTCTCTCTCCACCACTGAAAGATAAGGGGACCCTGGGGGTTTGCTAGCTGCTGAGAGAGAGAGAGAGAGAGAGAGAGAGAGAGAGAGACAGAGAGAGAGAGAGAGAGAGAGAGAGAGAGAGAGAGAGAGAACAGGGTAGTGTAACCTACTCAGTAAATAAGCAGCCAGCTGAGAGCTCTATATATTGCCAACTAATAGAGCTTCATCCAGACCAGTCACTCAGACAGCCAGGTGAACTCAGGCCCAGTGCTGTAATGAAGACGGCTTGGCACTAAGTTGTCTAGAAACATGGTGGAGCAGACATACTGATACTGTAATAAGCCCTTACTGTGGCCCAGTGCTGTAATGAAGACGGCTTGGCACTAAGTTGTCTAGAAACATGGTGGAGCAGACATGCTGATACTGTAATAAGCCCTTACTGTGGCCCAGTGCTGTAATGAAGACGGCTTGGCACTAAGTTGTCTAGAAACATGGTGGAGCAGACATACTGATACTGTAATAAGCCCTTACTGTGGCCCAGTGCTGTAATGAAGACGGCTTGGCACTAAGTTGTCTAGAAACATGGTGGAGCAGACATACTGATACTGTAATAAGCCCTTACTGTGGCCCAGTGCTGTAATGAAGACGGCTTGGCACTAAGTTGTCTAGAAACATGGTGGAGCAGACATGCTGATACTGTAAGAAGCCCTTACTGTGGCCCAGTGCTGTAATGAAGACGGCTTGGCACTAAGTTGTCTAGAAACATGGTGGAGCAGACATGCTGATACTGTAAGAAGCCCTTACTGTGGCCCAGTGCTGTAATGAAGACGGCTTGGCACTAAGTTGTCTAGAAACATGGTGGAGCAGACATGCTGATACTGTAAGAAGCCCTTACTGTGGCCCAGTGCTGTAATGAAGACGGCTTGGCACTAAGTTGTCTAGAAACATGGTGGAGCAGACATACTGATACTGTAATAAGCCCTTACTGTGGCCCAGTGCTGTAATGAAGACGGCTTGGCACTAAGTTGTCTAGAAACATGGTGGAGCAGACATACTGATACTGTAAGAAGCCCTTACTGTGGCCCAGTGCTGTAATGAAGACGGCTTGGCACTAAGTTGTCTAGAAACATGGTGGAGCAGACATACTGATACTGTAAGAAGCCCTTACTGTGGCCCAGTGCTGTAATGAAGACGGCTTGGCACTAAGTTGTCTAGAAACATGGTGGAGCAGACATACTGATACTGTAAGAAGCCCTTACTGTGGCCCAGTGCTGTAATGAAGACGGCTTGGCACTAAGTTGTCTAGAAACATGGTGGAGCAGACATGCTGATACTGTAATAAGCCCTTACTGTGGCCCAGTGCTGTAATGAAGACGGCTTGGCACTAAGTTGTCTAGAAACATGGTGGAGCAGACATGCTGATACTGTAATAAGCCCTTACTGTGGCCCAGTGCTGTAATGAAGACGGCTTGGCACTAAGTTGTCTAGAAACATGGTGGAGCAGACATACTGATACTGTAAGAAGCCCTTACTGTGGCCCAGTGCTGTAATGAAGACGGCTTGGCACTAAGTTGTCTAGAAACATGGTGGAGCAGACATACTGATACTGTAATAAGCCCTTACTGTGGCCTATCCACCCACTGGAAGGGAAAGCAATATGAAAGAGAAATAACAAACATCTAACTTTGAGAAAAGCTAACTTTACCGAGTACATTGGCTGAATATATTTTCTGAGGATATAGGATAGAAATAAAACATGGAACTTTGTTAGGTGACGCTAACTTTGTCCACAACACTTAGAGAGGATAATGTCCTGAGGCCAGAACTGGTTCGGGGCTTCATTTATACATGCTATCCCTGCTACATAACACTGTTCATTTTCCCAACATACTCTTTATAGAAATTGGGATGTCCAGCTATTTGCAAATCTCTTTCCATAAAATTAATAATGCAGAGGAATGACAGCTTAACGAAGTCATAAAATATGCATATGCACATTGGGATACGGAGAGAGTTTCAACAGTTTTACTTTCCTAACTAAACGCTTCTCTCAGAGAAAAATATGCACTTGTTTGGGTAAAGAGGGAATTTGCGGAGATAACTGAAAAACAAACTGAGATGGAGCCGAAGATATACTGTACATTTGTGTTTCCTGATTTGAACATAATATAGTCATTACACGACATTTGCTAAATAAAAGTCTTCTCCAATTCTAATACAACTGAATAGATCTGGGTTTCCCAATGGGTACACGTTTTGGTTTTTGCTACACTACACAGCTGGTTCAAATGATCAAAGCTTGATGATTAGTTGATCATTTGAATTAGCTGTGTAGTGCTAGGGCAAAAACCAAAATGTGTACCCCTTGGGGTCACCAGGACTGAGTTTGGGAAACGCTGTACTATAGTGATGCTCAGGCAGATGCACTATAGTGATGCTCAGGCAGATGTCCTATAGTGATGCTCAGGCAGATGTACTATAGTGATGCTCAGGCAGATGTACTATAGTGATGCTCAGGCAGATGTACTATAGTGATGCTCAGGCAGATGTACTATAGTGATGCTCAGGCAGATGTACTATAGTGATGCTCAGGCAGATGTACTATAGTGATGCTCAGGCAGATGTACTATAGTGATGCTCAGGCAGATGTACTATAGTGCATCCCTATAGCGTTGGAGGGTGTCAGGGGGGTTATGAACGCCCCCGGCCCGGCAGCGATGCCCCGGGACACAGCCTCTGGGCGGTCCCTCGCTGGGCCCTGGTTCTACTAAGTGCTCTGTCACGGGCTGCTAGGGGCTGCAGCATATGCCACAAGGTCCCTGGTGTATGTGCCCCCATGCAGCCCTAACCCAGGGTGAACCCTGCTAATGGAGGGCCGCTGTGTGCGTGTGTGCGCGTGTGCGTGCGTGCGTGCGTGTGTGTGTGTGCGTGTGCGTGTGTATGTGTGTGTGTGTGTGCGTGTGCGTGCGTGCGTGTGTGTGTCTGCGTGTGTGTGTGTGTGCGTGTGCTTGTGTGTGTGTGTGTGTGCGTGTGCGTGCCTGTGTGTGTGTGTGTGTGTGTGTGTGTGTGTGTGTGTGTGTGTGTGTGTGTGTGTGTGTGTGTGTGTGTGTGTGTGTGTGTGTGTGTGTGTCTACCTGACCTTCAGCTGCTCACGGCTGGGTGATGCTGAGCGATGCTGCTGCTATACTCTACTGTGCTGTGGTCCTACTGGGTTAGAGAAAAGCTTTCAGCACTGTACAGGCTCTACAGGGAGATACCCTGTACTCTTGACCCATCTAGAAGAGACACTCAGCACTACAATGTCTGGGAGCAACAGCTGGGCAGCTGATGATGGACTGATAGAGCACTGGTTGCATGAACAAAAGCATGGACACGTTGTAGAAACACAGACTCATCTGACTATTCCCCCCGAGGACTATAACAGGTGGGTTTTTACAGCATGGACTATAGTTTACCCAGCTGTGAGTCCAATTAGAAATTACAATAGATAACTATCCCTGAGGAACAGTATACAACAACAAAACAAGGAGAGATGAACACTATTCCAACTCATTCACTTTTAGCTTACTGAACCACCATACTCACATTACGGCATCAATCCAATAATTTATATTCATTTATATTGTCCATTTATTTATGTTATATCACCTTTATTTGTCCAGGCAAGTCAATTAAATGAAAAACAAATTCTAATTTACAATGACAGTGGGAAAAAGGTGCTTAATGCAACTAGCATTATGAACATGTAATCCATGACCCAGTTTGAATCATTCTATTCTATTTTAATCATATAGATCCCTACCTGTGTAGAATTCAGTATAATTGTTGTTTAATCATTTTAGTTCAACAGAGGGAACTGAGGGTTCTAATTTAGCAATCCAAGGCAAATAAACCTTGTAGCATATGTATTTGTGTTGTGTTTGTTTTTACTGTAGGCAAGTCGTATGAATCACAATGCCAGAAATACCCCAGTACAGACAGATGTACCCACCTTACCCAAACACACATGGTAAAAGGCTATTCCTTTCCCTGGCATTGGCTGGTTCCCGACATGCCCACTGCTCTGCGGGCATCTTACATAATGATGGGTTTTAGGTTGGCAGGAACACTGCGCCAGATAAAGCAACCACTATTGTTCACACAGAACCCAGGCCTGGGCACAACGCAATCAGTACAACACCATTATCTTTCCATTACACGTCTAGAATGAGTTCCTCCCTTGTTACTACAGTGGGCATAAGTTTCAGAAAATAATAAAAGGAAAATTATTACTCCAAACTTGAACCCTGTCCTACTTTCCTCAGATAGTGTTATAGCAGGGAAGATAAGTCCATCGCTATGGGGAGTGACATTATAATGTGTCTTGGTAGAGCTGAAATGAGAAGCCTGAGGCTTATGTCTTATGTCGCAATTTACAGCTTTCCCAAGCCCTTGACTTTACACTGGTGAAGATATCTGAGAGAGAGGAGGAGACTATTGGCTCTCGCTGTGTGTGTGAATGTGTCTGTCTGATGGACAAGACACCAGGCCACAAACAATATCATCCCTCCGCCCTGAAGTTAATATTGTCCTATCACGTCGTAATTACTTTCCAACACACAACCCTCCCTTTCATTCCGTTGACGATGTATTTTCTGGGTGCGTGGGGTTTATTCAGGCATACATAAAACATACGGGTCACATTTAATTGCGATGGAGAGAGGAGATGAGACAAGACTAATTATCTTTATGGCTCCACAGTAATATTTTATTTAAGTTGAGCATCATTGGGCTGGGCCCAGTAAGATCCAGCTTGGCCAGCGGGCAGCATAGCACAACGAGCACAGAGAGATTTATTCCCAGTGGAGAGAGGGTTCAGTTCATCTCTGATTTCCCCCCAATAGCCAAAATGACGGAGGTAATTCTCTGCTATGATTTATTAATTCTGTTGTTATATCCCAACACAAAAGCCTTGGTGAACTGGCCACTCCTTCTGGTCTGACTGTAACTGTATAGTAGCATGGTCTGATACTGTACATAAGACCTGGCTCTTCCTGTACACTCTCTTTATTTCCCTCTCTCTCTCTATTGTTCTCACTCTCTCTTTATCTCTCTTTCTTTGTTTCTTTGTTTCTCTCTCCTTCCTTGTCTCTTTCTATTCCTCTTTCTCTCTCTCTCCCTCCTTCCCTCTTACTGTCTGTAGAACCACTGGGCTGGTTTATGGTGACAGCACTCAGCGAATGCCAATAGACCAGAGAGGAGATGGGGGGATGGGGGGGGTCAGTCAGGTGGAAGGGAGGTGCACTTTATGTTAAAAAAAAAGAGCGAGAGAGAAATGGAGTGAAGAAATAAAAGAGCAGAGGAGGGAGGTAGGGAGGGAGGGAGGTGTCATGGGAGCAGAGAGGGCTAGAGTTGCCATTGCTATTGAGCGCCTGGAAGAACACGCTCTCTGATTTCTGTGTTTTTTTTCAAAGAGCACTTGAAAGTCCTTCTGAGGTATTGAACAGGTGGGAAGAGAGCAGAAAGAGAGGGGATGAGGCTGAAAGCTGGGCTGGGCAGGGGTGAGTCGCTCCCTCTCTCCGTCCCTCAATCTCTCTCTCAAAGCATTGAGTGGAGGAGGATGACCCAGAGGCCCATAGGCCCAGAGCCCCTCAGCCCCATCAGGCTGCTCTCCAGAGGGCTCCCCCTGGGCCGGGGCTGGATGGATTAGAACCGGGGCTGGATGGATTGAGGCTGGGCAGCAGGCTAACCTCAAAAGCTGCCTAAAAAAGCCTATGTTGAACAAATGGCTGGACAGTTATGAGCAAGTTTACACACATAGAAACAAACCTACACACAAAAATAGGCCTACACATCATATACCTAGAAATATGGAAGCCCCATATAAATAAGAGATAAACATACGTAAATACAGATGTATTTACAGCTATACGTATAGGGTATCAACATGAAGGGCTAACTATAAGTCTCAAGGGCTAAAGCAGAGCGTCAACATTATTATTGAGTGCCCTTAATTTGAGCATCTTCCTATGCGATATACCACTCTCTATGTGGACAGTAGCCTGCAGAATTTTGCTAAATAAAATGGGCCTGGAAGGTAATATTGGCGCAGTCAAGATTCTTAAAGATAGTGCTTTATTATAATTGATCAAAAAGCATCATCCCTTTGAACAGCCAGGCCCTCTGGGATCCACTTCAAACAGTATCAATTATAAACATAGCCTCAGAGGACCAGAGAGTCAATTCTCTATCAATAAAGAATTCACCGTAGTATCACCCTGGAGATTAGTGGAGAGATGAGCGGAGCCGGAGTGCAAAACCCACTGGATTGTCTAAATCTACTGCCTTGCTCCGCACCGGCAAACTACTGATGATCAAACACAAGGCATTCCAATCCAACGCTATGCACAGAGCTACTGTACTGGAACTCACACTGCTGGTAGTACAGTGTTCTGTGGTTAGGGAATTACTCACACTTCTGCTAATACGCTGTTCTGTCATTAGGGAATTAGCTAGCTAAGCCTCCACTGATGCATTTGATGAAAACACAGCACTGAAAGTTCTGCCTTTATAGTCTTATAATAACATCTAAATGAATTGCTGTGGCACGGCTATGGTTCAATACCCCAAACAAGGATTTATCTTAGGGAGATGGCACACATAGCATAGGAGACGGGAGACATGAGACTGTATGCATTGTGTTGTGAGCTGGCTCGACTGAGTGTGAGCTTACCAGATGAATAATGCACTTTCAGTGTACTTTCTCTCTCGATTTCTTTCTTTCTCTCTCTTGTTCTCTGTCTCTATTCTCCAGTCTTCTCTCTGTGGGTATTCTCTGATTACATACAACAGCAGGAGGAGGATACGAGGGTGTTTCAGACAGTTCCTTCATCTTGGAATGCTGAACAACAGAAGTTTAAAGTTAGGGAGGGGAAACGTACGGCAGTGTGAACGAGGAGTTAACCCTATTCCAAATCCTCCAGGACCTTTGAGGGAAATGTTAATATTGTAACTATGTCATTGAAAATTATGTTTTATAGTTTATTAGTTTATGTGTTTTATAGTTGTATAGTTTAATAGGACCCTATTTTCAAGACGGTTACAGTCTGACAAAAGCAGTCTTTTGGAGATATTACATTAAATACTGTGTGTGTAGACAGTTGTAAATCTTTTAAAAGAAATGCATATTCTGATATGAACACAATAGAGAATAGTGTTTTTCTTCAGGTTTGGCTTGCTCAACAACAGGGGAGAGATGTAGATAGATGAAATAGAAAGCATGTTAAACACACACACACACACACAACACACGTACAGCAGCCTAAACAGTATGGTTGTTAAACTGAGCCAATCTGACAACACAGCCGTGCCATATCAGTGACACATTCAATCTTTACAGGGCCCTCTTCCCAGGAACCCTCTGTTGCGACACAATCATTACAAATTGATTGCAAAATAGCTAACAATCATGATTAAATCATTAAATTCTTGTCTACGCTTCAGAGAATGGAGAGAAAATTAACTTCCCACCAACCTCATTTTTTCCTGAACACGAAATAATGATTTTCTGCCAGTCTAATTACAAAGCCAACATCTGATCAAGCCAGCATCCAGAGGGGATTATCACATGGACCAGTATTAGACCTCATTACCAGCCTGAGTGCAGAATTATTACATCTTGTAATTGGATGGTGAGATTTATATACAGATCGGGCCGGTTTGTGTAAGATTGTAATTACAGGCTTGGTTGGTTAGCTACTTATCACTCAGCAGAAGAGAGAGAGCAGGAGGAAATAAGAGGGCATTTCATTAACCCTTCACCCTATCTGGGGGAAACACTGTTACCTTCCATGTCTGTGTTAGGAACAACATCACAGCTAAACTCGCAGATGAAACCATTTATTACCCCCTTCAGCTCCCCGCTAGCCCCCCCCTCCTGTGTCAAAGAGGGGCTTAATTTTCTTTAACCCCTTCTGAACACTTTGGGTGAATTTGTTTTAATAAACCATCCATTTTACTGTTGACTGGGTTCCATTTCCTAATTAACCGTTAGGAATAAGTGTGTGGAATTAGCAGTCATCTGCTTAGAGAGAGCAGGTTTATGGAGTGCTACACTGCTCTCTGCTCACAGCTCTCAATGACTGGGGCTCTGGGCTGGGTGTGGGCTGGGTACACTCCCTCACTGACTGACTACACTGCAGAGCTGAAACACTGCAGCTGGGAATGGGGCTAGGTGTCTGTGTGGAATGGGTGTGGGGTGTGCATGTATGTGTATGTGTGGGTACGTGTGTTTGTGAATCTCCATCCTTCCATCCCTCTCTCTCTCTACATCCATCCAGACACACCACACTCACAGCATCCTTCTCTTCTCTCCACTCTCTCCCTGCATCCACTAAGACCAGAGATCATATCCACTCTCTCCCTGCATCCACTAAGACCAGAGATCATCTCCACTCTCTGGTCCAGGCTCTTACACCTGCCTTTATCTCATCTAAATTATTAACCACAGTTCTCCTCCTTCCATCTTGTTTCTGAGGAGATGCTAATGAATGAGGCAGGACGCCTGTTAAACACCTCTCTTTCCATGGCACAGATCTGCCAACAGTGATTAAAGCGAAGAACAGGCCAGCAGGCTACCATTCATCAGGAGAGAGAAGGAGAGAACCGGGCTACAGTACAACCACCATCATCATCAACCATCATTTCTCATCATCTATCTAACCCACCCAGAGCAGAGCCGAGGCATGGTGGTGGCCTACTTTACAGGTAGGTACTGTAGTTCACTCACAGCACAGAGACAAACAGCATGCACACACACACACACAATATCTGGACTGACAAATGTATCAGTGACAAATAAATTGGAAAATATCTGAGATACAACTCGGATTCAATTCCAGAATAAAGACTGTAAGGGAAAAAGAACCTGGGTTTGCTTGATTTTGCTCTGAAGACATGCAATGTAACACAGACCCACCCGATAGAAGATAACATCTAATTTGTTGTTCTTTCTGTGCAATTCAGCAAGAATGTCTTGATTCATATGTCACCCCGCATCACTGGAGGAAAAAAATAAAAACATCAGCACCTCTCCAGAGTTAACACCGATACAACTTTCTCTCTTTCTGCATATAACCAAGCTCCCCTTACAATACAATCAATATGGGCTTACATTTTATGAGACAAGGAGTTAACTTGTTCAATTATGGCACAGACAGCTCTATTCTTTTGTAACAAGTAATCTGGCTGGTGAAATCGATACTGACAGGCTCACTGCACGCTGGCTAATTTCATATTACCTCTAGCCAATCAGAGAGCAGGCAGTAATGGAGCTGTAGTTCCACTTCATTATGGGCTGGGAGGAGGGATCAATACTGACACCAGCAAGAGGGAGGGAGGGAGAGTGAGAGTGGTTGGGCTACTCCTGCTACTGCAAGGCACCCAAGGCTGGTTTTGAAGGGGGGTGGGGTAGTTAGGTGGGAGGGGGTCCGGGGGCATAACCCCCCTAAATAAATTACACTTACAATCACCACAAAACATATACCTTTCCTTTCGACCTGTCAAAGCAATCATGAGCGTAACATATCAGAGGTTCCCTTACCCCCCTCGCTCCCTCTCTCTAATAACGTTTGACTTCAGACTGGAAGGTCATAATCTGACTCACAAGGTTCACAACAGGAAAACAGAGGGAGAAAAAATAAGAAAAAAGCAGGGATAACCTTCAAATGAAATCCTCTCGTCTAGCAACCAGATCCACTCTTTGACCTCTATGGCTAATTATGAATTACAGTCCATATCTGCCTTTGCATAAACCATCTCCCCTCTTTTTCCCATTATTGCTATCTTGGTGTAGGATTAGCAGGAAACTAAGGGGATGATGTTGTCAAAGCTGATGTCAACTGTACAATTATTCAACTCATCCCTCATCCCTTCTTCCAAGAAAAGAAGACATTGAAGATTACGATAAGACATTCTTAAAGAATGAGGGAAAGAAATTCAAGCCTCTTGGAAGGAATAGACGTGACTCTAGCTCACAATGGAAAATATTGATGCTTTATTAATCTAATTCTAGTTAAAATCATGATGTTTCAGCCATCAATGGCCTTCAACAGAATGACAGTCTTGACATTAGATAATTACCCAAAATATCTAGTAGAGAACAGACAAGGACTAATCACACTAGGAAAACAAACTTAATACTCATTAGACTTCCTGCTATTTCTCCTTCATACCTTCCCCATTGTATAATTTGGTTGCCTTAATATTGAGCTCATTAATAATATTTACCAGGTTAAGTTACATTAAGTCCCTGACACAACATAATTTAGCTTGGCATAGAGAGGCACCAGGAGAATGGACACATCATGATAACTTGCACACACACACACACACACACACACACACACACACACACACACACACACACACACACACACACACAAACACACACACACACACACATGGATTGTACTGAGTGAGAACCCCATTAAATGCCTTTAATGGGAGTAATTCCAAATGTGGTTTATGGTTCTCCATTAATTTCCCTGCTAGCTTCTATTCCATATGGACTGACTCCCAGTTATCAGCTAAACTAGACAGACTGTATGGGCTCAATAGAGCAGTACAGGCCTCATCAGTCACTGGGTATTACTGTATTATCACAGCTATACAAGGCAGTGGTGGTAGTGCATTAGCAGTGGAACAAAGGTAGAGCTGATTACGGAAGACCTGTAACTAGCAACTAAATTTGGTGGGAACACAGTTAAGCTACATCACATTTGATGTGATATAAAAGGCAAATGTGATTTTACATAAAACTGCTGTGTATTTAGACATATTTACGTGTCACCTGGACCTTGTATATTTAGATCCTACTGAATATGGACTAGTTTTTGTTTGGTGTTGACCCGGACCAGGGTTGCTAGGTTACTTTCTAAATGTAATCTGTTACAGTTGCTAGTTACTTGTCAGAAATGGTAATCATGACTCAGTAACATTATTTGATTACCTTCAGTTACTTTTGGATTCCTTTTCCTTTAAAAGAAGACAAAAAGGATCCATCACACGCATGTGGTGTGTCATCACAGTGGTCTTTGACTTGCGGTTAGACTCTCACAAGTGGAACAGGTGGAAAAGGTGGACCTTAAACTTGCACCTTTTTTCAATGCTGAATTGGAAAAACAGAAAGGTGTCAATGTATATATTTTTTTACAAACATTCTTTCGAATTTTAAAAGTAATCCAAGTATCTGTAATGTGATTACAATATTTTTGCAGGTATCGTAACTGATTCCAGTTACAGATTTTTGTTATCAGATTACATTTAACTGATTACATGTAATCAGTTACTCCCCAACCCTGTCCCCTGTCCCCATTAGGATGCACTATATTGACAGTGATTGGGTGTTACTCAGCTTTTTGAAGGTGGTTATTTGGTTTGAGCAGAAACTGTGGCTCCTCCTCTGTAGTCATACAATGGCCACCAGTGCCCACACATAGAAAAGTGACTGTGGGTGATCAAATAAATCACCCTGTAAAAGGGTGTGTGTGCGTGTGTGTTTATGTGTGTGTGTGCGCGCGTGTGTGTGTACTTGTAGTGTATGTGCATGTGTGAGCACATTGCCTGCCTGCCTGCCTATGTGTGTGTGAGAGCAGGAGAGTCAGACAGAGACAGAGATGAGAGATTCCAGCTCACTCTTGCCCATTTTCACCTCCCATTATCTAATTAGCTTCTCATTTCCCCTCCATCAGTGCACTGACCTGGATTAGTGCTGTGTGTGGGCTGGCCAGGCAGGACAAGAGGGGCAGGGTCGGGCCCAGAGAGAGAGGGGCCAAACTGGGAAGGAAGAGAGGTAGGGAGGGAGGGGGAACCATAAATCAGCTAGAGCAGCAGGAGTGGAGAAAGAGGGGGATTTATAAAGATGTCACGCTCTGCTCGGGCCAGCCCACTTGTGGACAAAGTGATGTATTCACAAGTGCAATGCCAAAACACACACACACACACAGGCTTCACTACCTCATTATGCCAGAGCCCAGTGGTCATTCATCTCCCAGGGCTGCCAGGCTGCATCCAGGGGGCTCTACTCGCCAGACCAGAGAATTTATTCAGGCCTGGAGGTACCCATTTCATTAGCCATTCAATCTGTTCTCTCTCTCTCTCTCTCTCTCTCTTTCTCTCTTTTTCTCCCTCTCTTTCTATAACCCTCTCTATACCTCTCTCTCTGTCTGTCTATCTCTCCCTTCCTATTTTGATCTCATTTTATATGTATACCTCTCTCTCTCTCTCTCTCTCTCTCTCTCTCTTTACAGGAATGGATCACACACTCTTGCAAACACACATGCACAGGCTCTTGTATTTGCCCACACACTCACACACACTCACACACACTCGCACACAATCATGCAAACACACACACACAGTAGCCTTACAAGCCACATACTATCCTATCCTGACTTGTGTGTTTTATCCATTACTCTGTGCTGTGGTGAAATGGACAGTCTCTCTATTGTGATCAGGGCTGAGGGCATGAAGAGACAGAGGATCTCCCAGAGGTAAACCTGACCAGGGGCCACCACCAGCCCCTCCAGTCCAGTAATGGTGTTATTAATGGGGCCAATTGCTCCTGGTCCTTCATCTAAGGGGGCCGCCACCCCAAGCTGATTTATTAATGGTAAAGCTATCTCCCATTCCACACACACATAAAACAAATATGTTAGGACTGTTCCCACTGGTCTGTTACTGTGATACAGACAGGCACATGCAAGCACACACAATCGCAGACACACACACATCAGTATGAAGAGGGAATGTTTCTGTCCAATGTATACTGATATCACAGGCAGCGGGTTACCATATCATCACAGCGATATGAAACCACTCTGAATCTCCATTCACGTCCCTCTCCCTACAGAATAATCCACGGAATATCTTCATCAGCTGTGCTTTATCCCAGTAGACTCCTTCCGCTTTAAACACTTAACAACTAAATAAATAATGCTCCACTTTCTCTCTCTGTGTAACACACACACACAGGCAGCACCAGCCACTAGTCTTGGGTCCCACAGCAGCAGGAGTCCTTAAAGCCAATAATGTGCTTCCTTCAGCTTGGGCCGCGCAGCAGCGCCTAGGCCGCTCACAGGCAGATTATGGGCCTTTAACTACCACCCAGGCCTGTAATGTGACTCTAAGGCTCAGGGGCTGTCAGCTAGGGTGGAGGGAGAATGACTCCAGAGAGAGAGGGAGGGAGGGAGGGATAGATAGAGAGGGACAGAGAGAGGGAAAGGAGGACAGGACACATCATAGCCCTACAGTCCCACCCCTCCACTCCTCCACCTGTTAGACTGTTCATCCCCTCCTCCTCCAGCAGGTCTGACCCCCCACCTCTCTCTGTCACACTAGGCCTCTAAAACCACCTCATCTTCTCTCTATCTTTGTCTCTCTCTCCCCTTTCCTCTGTTCCTCTCACCCCCCATCAGCAGGGTTTCTATACCTCTCTCTTCCTCTTCCTCATCCACTTCTTGATACTCCTAGAGAGCTGCGACAAACAACTATCTCTACTGATTGAATGGTAGATAAAGTATCTGAAGTGTGTGTGTGGGAAGCTCTCCCAGGTGTCGCCTTGTGTCAGGAACTTACAGTGATAACCCATTAAGATGTTTGTTTTTACAGGTGTCGCCTTGTGTCAGAAACTTACAGTGATAACCCATTAAGATGGTTGTTTTTACAGGTGTCGGCTTGTGTCAGAAACTTACAGTGATAACCCATTAAGATGGTTGTTTTTACAGGTGTCGCCTTGTGTCAGAAACTTACAGTGATAACCCATTAAGATGGTTGTTTTTACAGGTGTCGGCTTGTGCCAGGAACTTACAGTGATAACCCATTAAGATGGTAGTTTATAATTCAAAGAGCTTTTCTTTGACATGACAATCAATAGCATCTTCTCTCCAGCACCACTGTTTCTCTAGTCGCTCAGGTAAACAGTCTTTTTCAATCTAACCAGCGCAAAGCTTCACTAACCCTGGCTGAATACCCCGACACCATCAGTTGATCTATCACACCACACCTATCACACATCTCCTCGGAGCAGACAGAGGATGGAGGCTGCGTCCCAAATGGCACCCTATTGTCTAAATATTCACTACTTTTGACCAGAGCCCTATGAACCTGGGCCAAAAGTAGTGCACTCTATAGAGAGTAGGGTGTCATTTGGGATGCAGGCAGGCATCAAATCCTCCAGAAATGACATGTGAACATCAATACCAGTCTCCTCCCCTCTCTCCTTAAGACGTGACAGTAAAAGCTCTATTGATTCTGGTCAGATTAAGGATACTGTTGGGAGCCATTTAAACATACAAGTTGAAGTGTCCTGGCTGATTGTGAGTGATGTGTATCAGGGTGTATAATCACCAGTGTTTGGGAAGAGAACATAGTCTGGAGGACCAGAGACATTTCCATGAAGAGGGAGTGGAGTGGGGGAGGAGGTCTGAGTGGAGGGATGTGTCAGTAAAGGAGATATTAGACAGTTCAGTGAGTGGGTACTGCTTTGCACTATCAGAGAAATATCAAAAGCTACATGTCCATAAGGCATGCACGCATACCGTACACTACATAAACACATTGAGATATGCAAATGATTTCAAAAACATAAAGGGCGATGCACACAAACACACACACTTGCCCATCCAGTCCTGCAGCTATATATTTCCCCAAGCCATGTTCAGTGATGGCCCTGATGATGCTCCATATGGACCTCTGGGGTGTGAAGGTTAAAACTGCAGTCCTGTGGAGACATACTGCGGCTGGGCTGGCTGAGGGATGGCTGGGGTAATATATGGATCTGTTTAAAGGTGGGGGCAGGGTCAGATAGGAGGACAGTTAAACCCACTCCATCCCCCTGACCTGACCACAGCCAGCCTGGGTCTGCATGAAGGAGGCACACACAAACATACACGCATGTGTACACACACATACACATGGAGGAAACACACACAAACACCCCACACACAGAAACATGCACACAGCTCTCACTGGAGAGGGATTGATACATCTATCAGCAGGTTGATCCACATTCAGGGAGAGAGAGAGTGATGTTTCACCCTGCGCTCGCTGTAACTACCGAACATTATGCAAACTAAGAGAGGACCATAGGATGGAGCCGTCTGTGTGTGTGTCTGTTCTGGACAAGACTTAACATGTTAACAGATGTAATGAACATGTTTGTCTTGGCTCACTTCGTAAGGGGAGATTCAGATACGCTGGGAAAATAATGTCAACTATATTATAGAAACACTGATCTAGAATACAATATTTGATGTAGTCAAAAGCTATTCACCTGGGCATTTTCTTCCTATGGACAGGTAAGGGTTATGACTAAAGGTTTACGGTGTGAAATAAAGTAGAAATTAAAATATACGCAATGTGATAAAAATGTATTATGTGCCATTAATTGTAAAAATGACATGCCAATATTTTCTCCCGATAAGTAAAATGTCCATTTTCAATCAATAATTATTGCTTCATTACAGATTTAGTCACATACAACATTTATATTTACCATTATATATATTTTAAGGAAGGACCAATACAAATATTTCAACTTTATTTCAAATCAAAGGATGGTGACGCATTCCAAACATAAATTCAGAGTGGTCAATAAGCAGGGAATGTATGAATGAATATTTTACCAAGATGTCAATACTGTGTAATTAACATATCACTGCAATCATCTACAATATAGAATAATGTATTTTGCAAAAACTAAAATTACCACCAGTTAACCGAATTAAATCAATTAACTGTAGCTATGCTCTAAATACCAATTTCAAAATGTATATTACTATAAAATGTAAACAATAACAATAAATAATGACAAGCCCACATCTGATAATGGTAGCTTCTTTAATCAACCTATCAAAGTTATACAATTATAACAACACACCTAATAATTGTAATAGTCAAAAGCTGTTGGTCCTGTCTAGGTTATGAGCACACAACCAGCCGTAAGTGTGTCAGTAGTAACATGAGATGAACTGAGAGGGTTGGGTTGTTGTGAGTATTTTATTTTTATTTATTTTTTACCTTTATTTAACCAGGCAAATCAGTTAAGAACACATTCTTATTTTCAATGACGGCCTGGAAACAGTGGGTTAACTGCCTGTTCACGGGCAGAACGACAGATTTGTACCTTGTCAGCTCAGGGGTTTGAACTCACAACCTTTCAGTTACTAGTCCAACGCTCTAACCACTAGGCTAACCTACCCTGCCGTATGAATCACACTACTGTATTACTACAGCCTCTCCTGTTGTTCACACCAAGCCTCCTCTATACTATAACTACCCAGCCTCCTCTACAATATAACTACCCAGCCTCCTCTACAATATAACTACCCAGCCTCCTCTACACTATAACTACCCAGCCTCCTCTACACTATAACTACCCATCTTCCTCTACACTATAACTACCCAGCCTCCTCTACACTATAACTACCCAGTCTCCTCTACACTATAACTACCCAGCCTCCTCTATACTATAACTATCCAGCCTCCTCTACACTATAACTCCCTAAGCCTCCTCTACACTATAACTACCCAGCCTCCTCTACACTATAACTACCCAGCCTCCTTTATGCTATAACTATCAAGCCTCCTCTACACTATAACTCCCTAAGCCTCCTCTACACTATAACTACCCAGCCTCCTCTACACTATAACTATCCAGCCTCCTCTACACTATAACTACCCAGCCTCCTCTACACTATAACTACCCTGCCTCCCCTCTCTACACAACAAACACCAAGCCTCCTCTCTCGACAATACAACTACCCAGCCTCCTCACTCTACACTATAACTCCCTAAGCCTCCTCTACACTATAACTACCCAGCCTCCTCTATACTATAACTATCCAGCCTCCTCTACACTATAACTCCCTAAGCCTCCTCTACACTATAACTACCCAGCCTCCTCTACACTATAACTACCCTGCCTCCCCTCTCTACACAACAAACACCAAGCCTCCTCTCTCGACAATACAACTACTCAGCCTCCTCTATACTATAACTATCCAGCCTCCTCTACACTATAACTCCCTAAGCCTCCTCTACACTATAACTACCCAGCCTCCTCTACACTATAACTACCCTGCCTCCCCTCTCTACACAACAAACACCAAGCCTCCTCTCTCGACAATACAACTACTCAGCCTCCTCTATACTATAACTATCCAGCCTCCTCTACACTATAACTACCCAGCCTCCTCTACACTATAACTACCCAGCCTCCTCTACACTATAACTACCCAGCCTCCTCTACACTATAACTACCCATCCTCCTCTACACTATAACTATCCAGCCTCCTCTATACTATAACTATCCAGCCTCCTCTACACTATAACTACCCAGCCTCCTCTACACTATAACTACCCAGCCTCCTCTATACTATAACTATCCAGCCTCCTCTACACTATAACTCCCTAAGCCTCCTCTACACTATAACTACCCAGCCTCCTCTATACTATAACTATCCAGCCTCCTCTACACTATAACTCCCTAAGCCTCATCTAAACTATAACTACCCAGCCTCCTCTACACTATAACTACCCTGCCTCCCCTCTCTACACAACAAACACCAAGCCTCCTCTCTCGACAATACAACTACCCAGCCTCCTCACTCTACACTATAACTACCCAGCCTCCTCTCTCTATACTATAACTACCCAGCCTCCTCTACACTATAACTACCCAGTCTCCTCTACAGTATAACTACCCAGCCTCCTCTACACTATAACTTCCCAGCCTCCTCTACACTACAACTAACCAGCCTCCTCTACACTATAACTACCCAGCGTCGTCTACACTATAACTACCCAGCCTCCTCTCTCTATACTACAACTACCCAGCCTCCTCTTCACTATAACCACCCAGCCTCCTCTACACTACAACTAACCAGCCTCCTCTACACTATAACTACCCAGCCTCGTCTACACTATAACTACCCAGCCTCCTCTCTCTATACTATAACTACCCATCCTCCTCTACACTATAACCACCCAGCCTCCTCTACACTACAACTAACCAGCCTCCTCTACACTATAACTACCCAGCCTCGTCTACACTATAACTACCCAGCCTCCTCTCTCTATACTATAACTACCCATCCTCCTCTACACTATAACTACACAGCCTCCTCTCTCTACAGGTCATTTCCGGTCACAACTTGCAGACTTGTTTACGTGCTGCTGTGCGTTTTGTTGCTAACCTTACTTTGCTACCTGACAAGTTTACCATTTTTACCTTTTAATTAAGTTTGTATTTTTTTGTAAACTGCCTGCTACTCAGGCCCAGAAACTAGGATATGCATATAATTGGTAGATGTGGATAGAAAACACTCTAAATTTTTCAAAACTTTTAAAATAATGTCTGTGAGTATAACAGAACTGATTTGGCAGGTAAAAACCTGAGAAAAATTCCATCCAGGAAGTGAGATTTTTTTATGTTTGTAGTTTTCTATTGAAATTGCACTTCCTATGGCTTCCACTAGATTTCAACAGTCTTTAGAAATTGTTTCAGGCTTGTATTCTGAAAAATGAGAGAGTAAGAGCAGTCTGAATGAGTGGACCCTACGGTGTCCCAGAGGTTTTTCATGCGCATGGCCGAGAGCGCACCTTTCTTGTTTACCTTTTATATTGACTACGTTATTGTCCAGTTGAAATATTATCGATTATTTAGGCTAAAAGCAACCTGAGGGCCTTTCTTGTTTACCTTTTATATTGACTATGTTATTGTCCGGTTGAAATATTATCGATTATTTAGGCTAAAAACAACCTGAGGATTGATTATAAACATCGTATGACATGTTTCTATGAACCTTATGGATACTGTTTGGATTTTTCATCTGCCTGTTGTGACTGCGTTTGAGCCTGTGCATTACTGAACAAAACGCGCAAACAAAACTGAGGTTTTTGGATATAAACACGGATATAAGATGGATATTAGACTTTATCGAACAAAACAAACATTTATTGAGTAAATGGGAGTCTTGTGAGTGCAACCATATGAAGATCATCAAATATAAATGATTAATGTTATCGCTATTTCTGACTTGTGTAACTCCTCTACTTGGCTGGTAACTGTTTGTAATGATTTGTCTGCTGGGCGCTGTTCTCAGATAATGACATGGTATGCTTTCGCCGTAAAGCGAAACCACACCGTGGTTTGATTAAAAAGAAGTTAATCTTTAAACCGATGTGTAACACTTGTATGTTATATGAATTTTTATAATGAGTATTTCTGTCTTTGAATTTGGCGCTCTGCAATTTCACTGGATATTGGTCAGGTGGGACGCTACGTCCCACGTACCCTAGTGAGATTAACATGATGCCTTCTAATTGCAGTCGCTGTACTCGTAATATACAGAAGAACGATCACCTTGCGGCGAGGATAGCTGTGCTGCAAGCCCAGCTTCAGACGTAATCGTTAGGCAAGGGTAATTTCAGTGTAGGAAAGGATGAAACAGCGTCTGTGCCACCAGTAATTGCAGATAGTAGTATAAATGGCTTCTGGAGGGAAATGCTGTAGGAATGCTCAACCGGTGTCGCTCATTCAGCTGACAGAAACTTTCAACCGGTTCTCCCCATTAAGCAGCGAGTTGGAGTCAGAGGCCAAGCCTTCTCTGGTCTCTACACCTCCCGTTACGGGGTCTGAGATGCTGAAGCCTCCCACCATTAGCTCTGACGAATTGAAAACCCTAGTCATTGGCGACTCCATTACCCGCAGTATTAGACTTAAAACGAATCATCCAAGGTTCATACATTATTTACCAGGGGGCAGGGCTACCGACGTAAAGGCTAATCTGAAGATGGTGCTGATTAAAGCTAAAACTGCCGCGTGTAGAGAGTATAGGGATATTGTTATCCACATCGGCACCAACGATGCTAGGATGAAACAGTCAGAGGTCACCAAGCGCAACATAGCTTCAGCGTGTAAATCAGCTAGAAAGATGTGTCGGCATCGGGTAATTGTCTCTGGCTCCCTCCCAGTTAGGGGGAGTGATGAGCTCTACAGCAGAGTCTCACAACTCAATCACTGATTGAAAACTGTTTTCTGCCCCTCCCAAAAGATAGAATTTGTAGATAATTGGCTCTCTTTCTGGGACTCACCGACAAACAGGAGCAAGCCTGGCCTGTTGAGGAGTGACAGACTCCATCCTAGCTGGAGGGGTGCTCTCATCTTATCTACGAACATAGACAGGGCAATAACTCCTGTAGCTCCACAATGAGATAGGGTGCAGGCCAGACAGCAGGCTGTTAGCCAGCCTGCCAGCTTAGTGCATTCAGTGTAGTCATCTCAGCTATCCCCACTGTGCCTCGACCTAGGTTGGGCAAACTAAATATGGCAGTGTTCTCCTCAGCAATCTCACTGAAATAAATACTGTACCTCCTCCATTCTTGCCATTATTGAAAGAGATTATGATACCTCACATCTCAAAATAGGGCTACTTAATGTTAGATCCCTCACTTCCACGGCAATTATGAATGAACTAATCACTGATCATAATCTTGATGTGATTGGCCTGACTGAAACATGGCTTAAGCCTGATGAATTTACTGTGTTAAATTAGGCCTCACCTCCTGGTTATACTAGTGACCAAATCCCCCACGCATCCCGCAAAGGCGGAGGTGTTGCTAACATTTATGATAGCAAATTTCAATTTACAAAAAAAATTCGCCATTTTCGTCTTTTGAGCTTCTAGTCATGAAATCTATGCAGCCTACTTAATCACTTTTTATAGCTACTGTTTACAGGCCTCCTGGGCCATTATACAGCGTTCCTCACTGAGTTCCCTGAATTCCTATCGGACCTTGTAGTCATGGCAGTTATTATTCACATTTTTGGTGACTTTAATATTCACATGGAAAAGTCCACAGACCCACTCCAAAAGGCTTTCGGAGCCATCATCGACTCAGTGGGTTTTGTTCAACATGTCTCCGGACCTACTCACTGTCACAGTCATACTCTGGACCTAGTTTTGTCCCATGGAATAAATGTTGTGGATCTTAATGTTTTCCCTCATAATCCTGGACTATCGGACCACCATTTTATTACGTTTGCAATCGCAACAAATAATCTGCTCAGACCCCAACCAAGGATCATCAAAAGTCATGCTATAAATTCTCGGAAAACCCAAAGATTCCTCGATGCCCTTCCAGACTCCCTCTGCTTACCCAAGGACGTCAGAGTACAAAAATCAGTTAACCACCTAACTGAGGAACTCAATTTAACCTTGCGCAATACCCTAGATGCAGTTGCACCCCTAAAAACTAAAAATATTTGTCATAAGAAACTAGCTCCCTGGTAGACAGAAAATACCCATGCTCTGAAGCAAGCTTCCAGAAAATTGGAACGGCGCCACACCAAACTGGAAGTCTTCTGACTAGCTTGGAAAGACAGTACCGTGCAGTATCGAAGAGATCATCCTATTTTTCCAACTTAATTGGGGAAATAAGAACAATCCAAAATTTGTTTTCTCAAATCTAACTAAAAAGCAGCATTCCCCAAGAGAGGATGGCTTTCACTTCAGCAGTGATAAATTCATGAACTTCTTTGAGGAAAAAAAATCATTACAAAGCAAATTACGGACTCCTCTTTAAATCTGCGTATTCCTCCAAAGCTCAGTTGTCCTGAGTCTGCACGCCTGAAGTGTTTTGTACTATATCTCTTGACACAATGATGAAAATTATCATGGCCTCTAAACCTTCAAGCTGCATAATGGACCCTATTCCAACTAAACTACTGAAAGAGCTGCTTTCTGTTGTCATGACGTTGTATTAGTTATTATGATGACTGCTGCTCATCGAATGATTAAAGGTTTATAATTGCGTGATTAAATTAATCAGGCAATTATTAACTCATTAACTTCGTGGTGACAGGGATGAAATGCATGCCCAAATTCAACTGCCTGCTACTCATCCCCAGAAGATAAGATATGCATGTTATTAGCAGAACTGGATATGAAACACTCTGTAGTTTTTAAAACTGTTTGAATCATGTCTGTGAGTATAACAGAACTTATTTAGCAGGCGAAACCCCGAGGACAAACTTCTTTTCTTTTTGCGGTCACTCTTTTTTCAATGATTTTCATTGAGAATCCAGATTTCTAAGGGACCTTCTTGCAGTTCCTACCGCTTCCACTGGATGTCAACAGTCTTTAGAAATTGGTTGAGGTTTTTCCTTTGAGAAATGAAGAAGTAGCCCTGTTCAGAACGAGGGTAACTTGTAGTGTACTGTTTGTTAGAGGCACGTGACCAGAAAGCTAGCTACAGTTTGTTTTCCTCCTGTATTGAACACAGATCATCCCGTCTTAAATTTGATTGATTATTTACTTAAAAGAATACCTAAAGTTGAATTACAAAAGTAATTTGAAATGTTTTGGCATAGTTTACAGGTAACTTTTGAGATAATTTTTAGTCACGTTGCGCAAGTTGGAAACAGTGTTTTTCTGGATTCTAATCACTGATGGACATTTTGGACATTTTGGATATCGATGGAATTAATCAAACAAAGGGACCATTTGTGATGCTTATGGGACATATTGGAGTGCCAACAAAAGAAGCTCGTCAAAGATAAGGCAAGAATTATATTTTTTATTTCTGTGTTTTATGTCGTGCCTGCAGTGTTGAAATATACTTTTCTCTCTTTGTTTACGGAGGTGCTATCCTGAAATAAAAGCCTCGTTTGCTTTCGCCGAAAAGCCTTTTTGAAATGGGACATGTGGCTGGATTCGCAACAAGTATAGCTTTAATTTGGTATCTTATATGTGTGATTCCATGAAAGTTTGATTTTTATAGTAATTTATTTGAATTTAGTGCTCTGCATTTTCGCTAGCATCCCACATATCCCAGAGAGGTTAACCTGGGGCACCATGGGAAAATTAGTTTTATTGAGTTTCTATTTCCCAAATTAACTCAAAGAATATCAGAATATTGATTTTACAACAGTCGCTAATTAATCAATTTCCTCTACAGTCTCATTCTGAATGTCACATAATCCGGAAATCTGCACAAATCCGAGTCCCACCAATCAGTTCGTACCACATCAATTTTAGTTGATTATTTATTTACTAGAAAGCTAAAATTATAATATAAAGATACACATACACAAAAACACAGTCTAGGCTATTGATTAGAACTTAGTATAACGGGCCAACATACTATGACGCGTGTTACCCACAATGGGGATTTAAAAGAGAGAGAAAAAGAGAAAGTCCACGAGAGAAATAAACATTTGGGTGCATTTGTCAGCTATGCTTATTTTAACCCTAGCCTTGCCCCAAACTGCCATTCTTATGGGTCAGAATATAATGATGTAATTACGTGTTGAAGGTCTCCGCTGTGGGTCTCTGCGTGGACCGTTTTGTCTTCTCGTATGACGCACTTCTCTGGTGCAACTCTCTGGTTGCCCTCACGATGTCAGTGTCCTTTTGGTTTAATAGTCTGATTCCTCGCCCTCGTTCTGAAAGGGGTCTTCTGAGGACAGCCAGCGTAGGAATGAAACAGTGTAGATACGATTCGATGGGGAGCGGAGGCCAGGTAGTCCGGTTTGAATTCACCCGCTTAGACGCAGCTACTCCTCCGTAGCATGGATAGAATAAGGTTCCTTTGTCTTCAACCTCGTGTTGTGTTTTGGGTTCATTGATTACTCAGACCTTTGTTGCAGCTCGGGTCACTTAGTCTGATATGTTAATTCTTACCTCACATGTCTTATACCCTCGGGTCATAAGTGGGCATAACCGTCTTTAGGACAATTCTCTGGGCGTACCAAGTTAGATTTTACTCAAATCCAATTTTAGACAACTAACTTCACATTTCCTCTTTACCAAAACATTCTCTTTGATTTGGACATTGTCCACACAACGTACAACATCAAGCATATACTAGGAAAACTCTTAAAGTTACAATGTTTTCCTAATAACGTTGTCCTTTAACCTTTAATAACAAAACAAAAATGACATTCATTTTCATATTCCATCTATCGTTATTACCACCATTGTGGCTGACGGAAACCATTGTTCCAAAGTCCATTTATTGCATGTTTAATGTTCTGAGGCCGGTTCTCCATAGTGAGAGGAAGGAATTTTGTCTGTTGCCTAAGATTTACAATGGCCGTGAGGGGTCATAAACCCCCCACATCTTCATACCCCTAGATCTCTCCTCTGTTGGAGTTGAGAGATAATCTGTAGGGTTGTGGTCTCCTGTAACCTGACCTGATCAGGACAGTCATGACACAGTGCTTGGCCCTCCTATGTTGAACATAATAAATGGCTCTCTATCCACCGGATGTGTACCAAACTCACTAAAAGTAGCAGTAATAAAGCCTCTCTTGAAAAAGCCAAACCTTGACCCAGAAAATATGAAAAACTATCGGCCTATATCGAATCTCCCATTCCCTTCAAAAATAATGAAAAGGCTGTTGCGCAGCAACTCACTTCCTTCCTGGAGACAAAAAAATGTATACAAAACGATTCAGTCTGGTTTTAGACACCATCATAGCACTGAGACTGCACTTGTGAAGGTGGTAAATTACCTTTTAATGGCATCAGACCGAGGCTCTGCATCTGTCCTCGTGCTCCTAGACCTTAGTGCTGCTTTTGATACCATCGGTCACCACATTCGTTTGGAGAGATTGGAAACCCAAATTGGTCTGCACGGACAAGTTCTGGCCTGGTTTAGATCTTATCTGTCAGAAAGATATTGTCTCTGTGGATGGTTAATCCTCTGACAGATCAACTGTACATTTTGGTGTTCCTCAAGGTTCCTTTTTAGGACCACTATTGTTTTCACTATAAGAGTAGAAGAGAAGGAAAGAGAGAGAGGCAGAGACAGAGACAGAGGCAAAAATGTATTTTGACCAGGACCAAACAGCCTCACTATCAACCTGCAGCAGGTGAGTAACTACAGTAGATGATCAAGGAAGCGGCTAGACCCCAGCATGTTGTGCTCCACGGTGTCGTTGGTGTATGCTTGAACCTGAACCTAGCTAAATGTGTCTTCTCTAAACATGTAAGAGCTGGTGAAAAACAACCCATTAGAGGAAGTGCAGGTAAACAAAATAGGACTCCGGCGGAACAAGCCTTGTTGAAGGGTTAGGCAGAAGGGGTTTGCTTTGAAGTGGCTCGGCACGGCAGTATTCCCCATGGCACCACACAGATACTCTATTTGAATAATGTTGCAGATTCACCCCAGTAAGCAGCGAACACTGAGCTGTGTATGGTTGGGAAGATGACAGGTTTTAATTTTCACTTCTACTGAGAGGAATGGAGAGAGAGGGGGAAAGGGGCCAAAGAGGGGTGTGAGAGAGAGAGAGAGAGAGAGAGAGAGAGAGAGAGAGAGAGAGAGAGAGAGAGAGAGAGAGAGAAAGAAAGAAAGAAAGACAGACAGAGAAGCAAATTGTCTTTCCTTAAGAACATTTTGACACTTTAAACCCTGGACAGTTTCCACAGCAGTAAATAAAGAGGCTAGGATCAATAGCAGTCAGCAATAAGAAGATAAAACAGATAAATATGAAATACAGCCGTACAAAATGGTATGGATTTCCTATGAGGCCACGTGACACAAGCTGCTTTGAAATGCAAATAGCAACTTATGCACATTGTCCTTTTCAGGCGCAGGCACCTATTGATCGGCTAAAACAAATTCTATTGATCATTGAATATTTAATGGGGATAATTAAATCCAGCGCCGAGGTACTTACACCCACTTCCAGGTTTCAGCGTGTCTCTCAGGACCTGGCGTTGATTTGCTAATGCTTCAGGATCCTTCTCGGAGATATGGCACCATGGTTCATTTCAGTAAAATGTGATATTGCGAGTTCATGTTCAGGATATTTCACAATGTCTTTCACCTCCATGACGTGAATGTTCTCTGTGCTCTGGGTGAACAAAGAAAACGTTTATTTGTTTAATAATCAAACACAAATCATAACATGAAATAGTTATGTATATCTGTATATTCTTGTGGCCTATCAGTTAGGGCTGTTGCCTTCATAACACATGGCAACAACCAACAATACACAGGAAGCAGGAAGTCACTGTGGAACAGGAACAGGACGTTGTTTCAGACAGACATTTCTGTTCTGTGTGATACACCACAAACAACCACAGCGTACGTTGATCACTATCAGCTCTCAGGTCCATGTTCTCAACTGTTTGTGGACCTCCATCTCCTCAAAATCCTCTCTGCGTTCATTCAGGAAAATAAGAGGAAAGAGGAGGAAGAAAAATCTCCCTAATCGACTGGCATAATTTCTGACATTAAGAAAGAGGGGAACAGGAAATTGTTGCTGTAGGAATAGCATTAGAGGGCAGGGCAAACCACACAGGCCAGTGTTAAACAAAGTGCCAATCAATAGTCCTTTTATTAGTGGTCACAATCAATACACTGGTGACGGAGCGGCCAATTAACACTATCGACCCACCAGCTGAGAGAAAGGGAAGGAGGGAGGGGTTATGAGAAAGAAGTGAGGAGGAGGAGGATGAGGGGGAAGAACACTCTTTCCCCTCAGACCTGGTTTTCATTCATCTCGACTGAGGGGAAAGCAGCAACGGGGGAGAAAGAAAGAAAGAAAGAAAGAAAGAAAGAAAGAAAGAAAGAAAGAAAGAAAGAAAGAAAGAAAGAAAGAAAGAAAGAAAGAAAGAAAGAAAGAAAGAAAGAAAGAAAGAAAGAGAAGGCAGGATACCCACCATGACGGGCATCCCAGGGGTCTGGTGTGGAGGTCTGGAAGACACCCTGACAGTTACCAGAGGTCTGGCTATCTCCCTGGAGGAAGTGTGGGTCAGCGGAGGCCACTGGCCTCTGTCTCCCAACATCCACATCTCCTGACTGGCCTGACTGTGTGGAGAGCCTTTCCCGGTCCAGTGTGTGTGTGTGTTGAGGGTGACCTGTCTGTCCTGCATTGGGAAGGCGCTGTGCCTCCTCTTCTCACCATTGGGTCAGAATGACAATGAGATCACAGCACTAAGGTCCCCTCTATGTGGCCATGCGCCCCAGGAGGCTGGCGTGTGAGGGGGGTTAGAAGTGGCAGCCATGCCTTCTCCAAAGACATTCATTCTGATATTGTGGGTAATATGGCTGGGGGGAGAGGGTGGGTAAATGTTTGCAAATACCTTGTTAGGGTTAAGAGTGTATAATATAAAATGTTTCAACAACACCACTGCCATTGGCAAAGTCCCAAAAACAGACTAGCAGCTCAAAATGCCTGCCTCACTACATCTTCCAGTCATTTACCTCAGCTCATATGTGAGCTGACATCCCATCACACCTTCCCAGGGACCGTCCAATGTTGACAGTTAGCCCCCCCCAGTCTTTCCTGTTCCCATTCCCCGTTCCCAAGGAGATAGGGTCAGAATGACATCTGGTCCATGTCAGCTGGCGGGGCAGAACTCAGTAGAGGTTATCATACACGGCAGAGGTTATCACAGCCCTGCTATCTGACCACAGTTGGAACACAGACCCTGCATCCTGCATGGAGGGAGCACCCCCAAACACACACACCAAACCAGCGTGCAGACAGCACAATGAGGAAGGAGCGTGACGGGGGGATGAGAAGGAGGGTGAGGGGGTTCAGGAAGCGACAGTCAGAGCTAGCAGCGTGTGAAGTGATAAGCCTGGGGCAAGGACCCCCACACCCTAAGGGGGACCAGGGGCTATGAGGCTACTGTCTCAGCCTCAGACCCAGCTCTGTCCCCAATGACTATCCACCAATGGTCTGAAACACATACGGAAGCACACGCAGGAATACATACAGTACATGCTTGCAAGGACATATGCGCACGCACACACACGCGCACACACACAGGACACAAAATGGGGCTATTTGACACTTCAACATTAACCATCTCATCATTAGTCCTGTCTGCTGTGCACCAAGTGCTTGGTTTCAGGTTACCTCCGATTCAGGTTCAAAGGAAGACACTTCCTCAGTAACATCTCCTGCTATCTGACAGCTAAAAGAGAGGAACAAACAGGGATCCACAGGCTCAGAGGCCTTTAATACACTATTTCCATAGACTTCTAACACGACTGATAAACTCACTGAGTCAAGTTGATATTTATTGATATTAAAATGTCAAATTGAGTAAGTGATTGAGGCTCTTGCATGATTAGTGAAGTGAGTGAGAGACATGTAGTTGGTTTCCACAATCCTCTGGGCTGTGAGTCTGATATACCTGTCAGTGAAACATCTGAGCAATGGCTGTCTATATCTCAGTTAACACAACGATAACTACAGGAACATGGACTGTAGGATATTAGGGATAACCCCAAAAATTACCACAAGAGTCATTGACCATCACTATCTACCATCCTGACCATTCATGTTCGAGTGATGATGTTCAAAATATCATGAATTTCCGACCAGACCAGCCAATATGAGAGTTCAAAAATGTGCCTCTGTTTGTCTGCCTGTCTGCCTGTCTGCCTGTCAATCTGTCTGTATGTGTCTGTCTGTCTGCCTTTCTAACCATCTATCTGTCTACACATCTCTCCTTATTCACCCTCCATCAAAGTTTAACCAGCCCTTTCATGTAAAGGCCTGCTTTGATGAATTAAAGACTGTTGGAGTACACCAGGTGGGTAGGTTTCTCTCGGTCCACTGGTGGAAAATATTCACAGGCTGGGATGGGATCTCCTTCCTAGTTCTTCTGTAAGGCTTCATCTGTCCTCTCCTCTGCCCCGTCAGCCTAACAAAGAGCTGCTCTGTAATCTCAGACTGGAGTCCCAGTCCTCTAAAGAAAAATCTCGACATCTTAGAATTGCGCTGCCCTTTACTTATTGATCATGTGGAGGCCTTTTCTGCGATGAGGGAGGGTGGATGGGAGGAGGAAGTAATTCCCCAGCAGCAGAGAACAAACTAGACATGCAACACACTGCTGACCAGACCAGACAGAAATAATGGGATTTTCAGATTGATTCTCCCCATGTGATGAAACCACAGAGTAACACACTGGTCAGTATTCCTACACTGGGTAAAACTCAGATTCAAGTCTGTTGCTCATTTTACAGATTGAAGTTCCAGCCATATTACAACCCATAAAATACAATCCAAAAATGTTATACTGTGGCTAGTGTTCATAAAACTGTACATACATACAGTATGTGTGACTCAATCAGATGAACATGTGGATCTCTGTTAGACTCATGAACAAAATACAGAACCAAGAGTGGACTGATTCACAGTGAATAAAGGCCAGACCAGGCTAAAAACACACAGAGACAGTCTAGTCTTGCTGAACACACACGGAGGCCAGGCTAAACACACACAGAGAAAATCGAGTCTTGCTGAACGCACACGAAGGCCAAGCTAAACACACACAGAGACATTCTAGCCTAGCTGAACCCACACAGAGGCCAGGCAAGGCTAAACTAAACATACGCAGAGACAGTCTAGTCTGGCTGAACCCACACAGATGCCAGGCAAGGCTAAACTAAACATACGCAGAGACAGTCTAGTCTGGCTGAACCCACACAGAGGGCAGGCAAGGCTAAACTAAACATACACAGAGACAGTCTAGTCTGGCTGAACCCACACAGTAGCCAGGCAAGGCTAAACTAAACATACACAGTCTAGTCTGGCTGAACCCACACAGAGGCCAGGCAAGGCTAAACTAAACATACACAGAGACAGTCTAGTCTGGCTGAACCCACACAGTAGCCAGGCAAGGCTAAACTAAACATACGCAGAGACAGTCTAGTCTGGCTGAACCCACACAGAGGCCAGGCAAGGCTAAACTAAACATACACAGAGACAGTCTAGTCTGGCTGAACCTACACAGAGGGCAGGCAAGGCTAAACTAAACATACACAGAGACAGTCTAGTCTGGCTGAACCCACACAGAGGGCAGGCAAGGCTAAACTAAACATACGCAGAGACAGTCTAGTCTGGCTGAACCCACACAGAGGGCAGGCAAGGCTAAACTAAACATACACAGAGACAGTCTAGTCTGGCTGAACCCACACAGTAGCCAGGCAAGGCTAAACTAAACATACGCAGAGACAGTCTAGTCTGGCTGAACCCACACAGAGGGCAGGCAAGGCTAAACTAAACATACGCAGAGACAGTCTAGTCTGGCTGAACCCACACAGAGGGCAGGCAAGGCTAAACTAAACATACACAGAGACAGTCTAGTCTGGCTGAACCCACACAGTAGCCAGGCAAGGCTAAACTAAACATACACAGTCTAGTCTGGCTGAACCCACACAGAGGCCAGGCAAGGCTAAACTAAACATACACAGAGACAGTCTAGTCTGGCTGAACCCACACAGAGGCCAGGCAAGGCTAAACTAAACATACACAGAGACAGTCTAGTCTGGCTGAACCCACACAGTAGCCAGGCAAGGCTAAACTAAACATACACAGTCTAGTCTGGCTGAACCCACACAGAGGCCAGGCAAGGCTAAACTAAACATACACAGAGACAGTCTAGTCTGGCTGAACCCACACAGAGGCCAGGCAAGGCTAAACTAAACATACACAGAGACAGTCTAGTCTGGCTGAACCCACACAGAGGCCAGGCAAGGCTAAACTAAACATACACAGAGACAGTCTAGTCTGGCTGAACCCACACAGAGGCCAGGCAAGGCTAAACTAAACATACGCAGAGACAGTCTAGTCTGGCTGAACCCACACAGAGGCCAGGCAAGGCTAAACTAAACATACGCAGAGACAGTCTAGTCTGGCTGAACCCACACAGAGGCCAGGCAAGGCTAAACTAAACATACACAGAGACAGTCTAGTCTGGCTGAACCCACACAGATGCCAGGCAAGGCTAAACTAAACATACACGGAGACAGTCTAGTCTGGCTGAACCCACACAGTAGCCAGGCAAGGCTAAACTAAACATACACAGAGACAGTCCAGTCTGGCTGAACCCACACAGAGGCCAGGCAAGGCTAAACTAAACATACACAGAGACAGTCTAGTCTGGCTGAACCCACACAGAGGCCAGGCAAGACTAAACTAAACATATACAGAGACAGTCTAGTCTGGTTGAACCCACACAGAGGGCAGGCAAGGCTAAACTAAACATACACAGTCTAGTCTGGCTGAACCCACACAGAGGCCAGGCCAGTATAAAGGCACACAGAGTACAGTCTCTAGGCTGAGTGGGGTCAGTGCCAGGAGTTTGTGATGAGGGAGCTTGAGATGTAGTGAAGCACAGCAAGCTCCAAAGCCCGGGCTAAGTGAACAGATTAGAGGACCACACAGCACAGTGGTGCAGCTCTCCTCTCCTCTCCCTCTGCTTCTGCACTCACATTGACAGAGGTCAAACACACTCACACATACACACATGTACCATGCACAGAGAGACACACACACACACCGTACCACAGTCAGCACACCATGAACACTCCAGACATACTGAACAGCATCCCACCAAGGAGAGACATAGACAGACTGAAGTCAGCATAGAACATATCAGTTCAGTAAAGTAAAAAGGAAATGCACATTTGTAGTGTATTTGAGTTTTAAAAAGGAGTCATTTCCATTTTGAAATTTCAGACCTGGTTTGCCCTAACAAACAATGTATCAACCCCTTCACAAATGTCCATTAATTATAATCAACATAATAATTCACATGTTCTGTTGCAGTACAATTCTTTTAGAAAATGTCCCAGTCTGTCAGTGTGATGCGTGTTATGGTGAAACATGTCTACATCATGCGGGTGTGTCGTGTTCCCCCTACCAAGTAGCCCTAAGATAACTCTATCTGTTTACTCTCAACACCGCTGGGTGACAGTGGTGTTTGACACTTGGAATTTAAGCAGGGTACCAAAGAGGTGTTCTACAACCTCACTGACTCAGACTGTGTCTGCTTGTTTTCCCATGAGCTAGGTAACCATGACACTTGTTGAAGGAACTTCATTCACCATATATTTCAGAGGAATGCTAGGCACTCTCCCTTGCGCCTCTCTCCATTCATCTTTTCTTCTCTCTCCCTACCTCTATCTCTTCCTCGTCTCTCCTTCGCTCTCTCTCTCTACTCCCTCTCTGCTTCTCTCTCCCTCCTCTCTCTCCTCTCTCCCTCCTCTCTCTCTCTCTCCCTCCCTCATTCTCTCTCTCCCTCCTTTTCTCTCTCTCTCTCCCTCATTCTCTCTCTCCTCCCTCCTTCTCTCTCTCTCCCACCTTCTATTTCTCTCTCATCCCTCCTTCTATTTCTCTCTCACTCTCCTTCTCTATCTCTGTCCACCCAAGAGTTGTCCACTAATATGCTCCTATCCTTGAGATAAATGGACAGAAATGTCTACAATCTAGATCTCTTAACTTCAGAAGAGGAAAATATCTTGAACAGAATAACATGTTAAAAGCAGAGGTATTGCATTTCAAGGAGACCCCTCTTATTTGGGTACAGCCATTGCAAATAGAGGCGGGGGACTTGAGATCTGATCCAACCCCTGCTCTCTCCAAAGTAAGCTTGACAATCTGCAAATCAGAAATTAGCACTAACAACCAAAAGCTGAAGCTGGTTTTGAAATCTGATGATGTATTCGCTGTGAGGACAAGGTCAGGGTTCAGGCTAGAAACCGATGTTCAGAAACGACTTTACAGTAACCAGCATCTCCGGCATCAAAGGTATATGATTTCACCTTTCTTACATTTAGACCTTTTGATGTTGGCAGCTACGTAACATCTGCTTCTAAGTTGGATGGATTTAAAGGAGCCCTCCATTTTAGGCAGATCCAGATTTGACAAACAGTGGTGGGAGGGAAATAACTTTGGTCAGGCCTTGTTGTAGATAGCGCATGTGATTTGAATGGAAAAATGTAACTGAAATGAAATAACCATGTCCAAGTGGCAATCTGACTGAACTGTAGCAGAGACTGGGGAAGGGAAATGCATAACATTGTTCTGAGACAAAGAAATGACAGTCCTGCTGGATTTCATTAGCATAGAACCATGCCAGTATTCTGTTCAGAATTGGCCTATTCTCCCTGCTAACCTCCAGCTAGACACATTGGGCATGTGGAGTGATATGCAAACTGGTGTCATTTTATGGCAAGACGTTCTCACTTTTGTCTGAACATTTTAAAGCATGAGGTTTAGAGTGACTCATTTAGTAACAATAAAACTGTACTGGTAGACGTAAAATCCTCAGAAATTCAGGCTTCGTTTCCAAGTCATGCAAGTTGAGCAGAGCACATGTGATTAGCTCATCCCAGATGTCAGCCATGATATAAATCACAGACTACTATAGGCAGCAGATCAGGTTGTCTTGGAGAGGAATGGAGATCATGTCAGACACAAGTGGGTAAAGATCCTAAAGACCAGACCCATTAGCTTATAAAGGGGACAAGAGCAGGAAGTCAGGCCTTTGTCAAAAAACATGGAAATAAAGCATCATTAAGTTCTGTGCGTGGACATGACGTGGGGGGAGACAAGCAGGAGACGAAGAGGAACAAATGTGTGGAGGAAAAGAGGAGGAAATATTTTTAGCACCATCTGGATTGAGTTTGAAGTCAACCATGGAGGAACCTCCTGTGCCTGTGTGCAGCAAACCAGGACCAGAGGTCTGGCCGATTCAACTGTCATTGGTGGAAATGCTGTGGCTGGGGTATAGGGCTGGAGTATAGCACTGGGGTTGAGGACAGGGCTGGGGTATAGGGCTGGAGTATAGCACTGGGGCTGAGGACAGGGCTTGAGTATAGGCTGGGGCTGAGTGTGGGGCTGGGGCTAAGTATAGGGCTAGGACTGAGTATAGTGCTAGAGTTGGGGTATAGGTCTGGGGCTGAGTATAGGGCTAGGTCTGAGTATAGGGCTAGGGCTGAGTATAATGTTGGGGCTGAGTATAGGGCTGGGCTGAGTATAGGGCTGGACTGAGTATAGGGCTGGGCTGAGTATAGGGCTAGAGCTGAGGACAGGGCTGTGGCTGAGTATAGTGCTGGGGCTGAGTATAGTGTTGGGGCTGAGTATAGGGCTGGAGGTGAGGACAGGAATGGGGCTGAGTATAGTGTTGGGGCTGGGGTATAGGTCTGGAGCTGAGTATAGGGCTAGGGCTGAGTATATTGCTGGGGCTGAGTATAGTGCTGTGGCTGAGTATAGGGCTAGGGCTGAGTATAGTGCTGGAGCTGAGTATAGGGCTGGGGCTGAGTATAGTGCTGGGCCTGAGTATAGGGCTGGGCTGAGTATAGTGCTGGGGCTGAGTATAGTGCTGGGGCTGAGTATAGGGCCGCAGCTGAGTATAGGGCCGGAGCTGAGTATAGGGCTGGAGGTGAGGACAGGAATGGGGCTGAGTATAGTGTTGGGGCTGGGGTATAGGTCTGGGGCTGAGTATAGGGCTAGGGCTGAGTATATTGCTGGGGCTGAGTATAGTGCTGTGGCTGAGTATAGGGCTAGGGCTGAGTATAGTGCTGGAGCTGAGTATAGGGCTGGGGCTGAGTATAGTGCTGGGCCTGAGTATAGGGCTGGGCTGAGTATAGTGCTGGGGCTGAGTATAGGGCTGGGGCTGAGTATAGGGCCGGAGCTGAGTATAGGGCTGGAGGTGAGGACAGGGCTGGGGCTGGGGTATAGGTCTGGCGCTGAGTGTAGGGCTAGGGCTGAGTATAGGGCCGCAGCTGAGTTTAGGGCCTGAGCTGAATATAGGGTTGGAGGTGAGGATAGGGCTGGGGCTGGGGTATAGGTCTGGGGCTGAGTATAGGGCTGGGGCTGAGTATAGGGCTGAGGTGAGGACAGGGCTGGGGCTGGGGGAGTATAGGTCTGGGGCTGAGTGTAGGGCTGGGGCTGAGTATAGTGCTGAGGCTTTGTACAGGTTTGGGGTGAGTATAGGGCTGGACTGAGTATAGTGCTGGGGATGAGTATAGGGCTGGACTGAGTATAGGGCTGTAGGTGAGGACAGGGCTGGGGCTGAGTAGAGTGCTGGGGCTGAGTGTAGTGCTGGGGCTGAGTGTAGGGCTGGGGATGAGTATAGGACTAGAGGTGAGGACAGGGCTGGGGCTGAGTATAGGACTGGAGGTGAGGATAGGGCTGGGGCTGGTGTTTAGGCACAGGTCCGTGGCTGAGTATAGGGCTAGGTCTGAGTATAGTGCTGGGTATAGGTCCGGGCTGAGTATAGGGCTTGGGCTGAGTATTGTGCTGGAGTATAGGTCTGGGGATGATTATAGGGCTAGGGCTGAGTAGAGTGCTGGGGCTGAGTATCGGGCTGGGCTGAGTATAGGCCTGAACTGAGTTTAGGGCTGGAGGTGAGGTCAGGGATGGGGCTGAGTATAGTGCTGGGGCTGAGTATAGTGCTGGGGCTGAGTATAGGGCTGGGGCTAAGTATAGGGCTGGGGCTGAGTATAGGGCTGGTTGTGAGGACAGGGCTGGGACTGAGGACATGGCTGAGGTATAGTGCTGGGGTTGGTGTTTAGGCCTGGGCCTGGGGCTGAGAAGAGGGCTGAGGTATAGTGCTGGGGTTGGTGTTTAGGCCTGGGCCTGGGGCTGAGAAGAGGGCTGAGGTATAGTGCTGGGGTTGGTGTTTAGGCCTGGGCCTGGGGCTGAGAACAGGGCTTGGGTAGAGGGCTGGGTCTGGGGTTTAAGGCTGATGCTGGGGGTGGAGCTTGGCTGTCTACATGGGGCCTACACAGGACTCTGTTGGTCTGGAAGCAGTTAGCCCTGAGCCAGCACACTTACCTGCACATGAAAGCAGTCAGGTCAGTTTTCTCAGACCTGTAAAATAACCACAGCAAAGTGATGATGACTACCAATTGGGTGAGTTGTACTTCTTTCAAAACCACAACGAAAAATCAAAACAAAAATGTGTGTCGTGATAATGGAAGGTAAATCTCTGCCTACATGTTTCTCCTATGTAACCCAAGCCTAATTCACATCACTACATAACTCTGCCTACATGTTTCTCCTGTGTAACACAAGCCTAATTCACATCACTACATAACTCTGTGTTTTCCTTCCTTTGGTGTGTCTTTAAACTCAAAATCAAAATCAAAGGGAAAAGAAGGGACCTGAACTCTCTTAGGAAAATATTTTTTTTCTTAGATTGCCCTAACCTTTTTATGGAAGTTTCTTGCATGTGTTAGAGTACCTTTACAGGATCGGTGTCCCCCCACGGAACGGTTGAGCTGACATAGGCAAATGGAATTAGCATGAGGTTGTAAGTAACAAAATAAAATCCCAGGACATAGACATATCTGATATGGCTAGAAAGCTTAAATTCTTGTTAATTTAACTGCACCATCCAATTTGCAGTAGCTATTACAGTGAAAGAATACCATGCTATTGTTTGAGGAGAGTGCACAATTATAAACTTGAAAATGTATTGATAACCCAATTAGGGATATTTTGGGCAGTCTTGATACAACATTTTGAACAGATATGCAATGGTTCATTGGATCAGTCTCAAACTTTGCACATACACTGCTGCCATCTAGTGTCTAAAATCTAAATTGTGTCTGGGCTGGAATAATGCATTATGGCCTTTCTCTTGCATTTCAAAAATGATGGTAAAAATTATAACAAATAAATATATTTTACCAGATCTAATGTGTTTTATTCTCCTACATTAATTTCACATTTCCACAAACTTCAAAGTGTTTCCTTTCAAATGGTATGAAGAAATGGTATCAGTCTCCCCTCAGGAGACTGAAAAGATTTGGCATGGGTCCCCAAATCCTCAAAAAGTTCAACAGCTGCACCATCGAGAGCATCCTGACCTGTTGCATCACCGCCTGGTATGGCAACTGCTCGGCATCTGACCGCAAGGCGCTACAGAGGGTTCCTGCAATCCAGGACCTATATAATAGGCGGTGTCAGAGGAACGCCGATAACATTGTCAGAGACTCCAGTCACCCAAGTCATAGACTGTTTTCTCTGCTACAAGCGGTACCGGAGCGCCAAGTCGAGGCCCAAAAGGCTCCTCAACAGCTTCTACCCCCAAGCCATAAGACTGCTGAAAAGTTAATCAAATGGCCACCGAACTATTACATTGACCCCCCCACGCACATTTTTTTGTACACTGCTGCTAATCTCTGTTTATTATCTATGCATAGTCACTTCACCCCTTATGTTTTACTTTAGTTTATTTGGTAAATACTTTCTTAACTCTTCTTGAACTGCACTATTGGTTAAGGGCTTGTAAGTAAGCATTTCACGGTAAGGTCTACTAAACTTGTTGTACTTGGTGCATGTGACAAATAAAGTTTAATGATTTTTTATTTGAATATGCATATCCTTGCTTCAGGTCCTGGTCCTTTTAAAGTACATCAGTGATGTTATTGAAGCAAACACTGCCTCACTGCATAAGAAGAGAATGAGCCGATCAGTGTCTATTGTCACGTTCCACATTCTAAACACACACAGCCTCTTCTGAAGAGTTCACGGTCCATCTCTTCCTGGAACCAGACGAATGAAGAAACCAAAAACAATATTTCTGAAAAAAGAAGAGTCTCAAATCTAACTGTCAGCTCAAGCGAGAATTATTTCCCCTCAGGCGGCTTGCCACTTTTCCTTGGTAATCTGCCCCAAAACTCCTAGTGAAGCCTTTCAAAACTATTTATGCAAACAAACATCATGCACAGCTATTTATATTGGCACCACTTCTCACTTAACCACTCTCAACCAGGACCAGATGGGGCCCCACTCTCTCTCAGTGGAGCAGAGGCAGCTGCAGAGGAATAGGGAGTTTAGTTCAGTAGGCACAGCAAACCAACGAGACCCAGGCCCGGCCAGACTCCACTGAACTACCTCCACTCATCCCAACTCATCATACTCCTGATGGACGTACTGGACAGAGGACAGAGGTAAACAGCTCACCCCATGAACTTCACCTTCAAAGAAGGATAGGATAGAATTCACATCTTTGAGGAGGAAAATGACAATTTTATGTCTGTTGTGCCTAAATGTAGATACAGCAACTCCATCAATATACTCCTGTAATTTATCATGTTCCGTAGATTCTCTGAAATAGTGACATTCAAAAAGTTAAAGATAGCAACAACTTTAATATGAACCATGCCTCCTATAGTGTTAACAGCCGTGGCTGTAGTGTGAAGTGTAATAGGAGTGACAGCATTGAGAAGCGTCTCCCTGCCTTCCTCAGTGGGCCAGAGAGCTGGACCATGATGCACTTCTCCTTCCTGGCTGCTGCTGGCCCTCTGCCGTGGGGGAAAGTTCATTCCAGAGCCAGAAGCCATCTTAGGACAGACCACACCAGAGGAGGCTGGTGGGAGGAGCTATAGGAGGACAGGTTCATTGTAATGTCTAGAATGGAATAAATTGAACGTTATCAAACAGCTCAGTCATATGCAAACCACATTTGATCCGTTCTATTGATTCCATTCCAGCCATCACAATGAGCCTGTCCTCCTATAGCGCCTTCCACCAGCCTCCTCTGGACCACACATACACAACCACATGAATAGCAACAGAGATGCAGCTACACTTGGCCAATAAGGACATGCACTGCACACGATGTGTGGACAAAAATAGATTGAAAATATGCGGCATGCCCAAACATGAACGTTAGGAAATTTACGTAGATACACACAAGGACACCACAGAAGCACTGGCACACCCAGTATAGACATGTACTGTATACACCCTCTGAAAACAAACACACAAAGACAGCCAGAGGCCCTAAGAAGTAAAGACGCTATATGACGTATACCAACTTCCAGTCAACACACACACACAACAACAACCTTACGTAGACACAGCCAGATACCACAAGGACAAAGTAAACACACACTGCACTGAGCAAGGCTCTCCATAAGCAGTTCTTTCCCAGAGTCACAGGAAGCTCTCTCAGTGACAAGCTACAAATCCCTGACATCACCACTGATGATAGCTTTACAGCACAGCCTCCAGAGGCCTCTGCCAGGCCCAGGCAGCCTACACACTCATACACACACACACACTCTCACACACATACACACACTCACACACACACACTCATACACACACACACACACTCACACACACCACTCACTCTCTCACTCACACACACACACACACACACACACACACACACACACACTCATACGCACACATACTCACACACATATATACACACACTCACACACACACACACACACACACTCACACACTCACTCTCACAGACACACACACACTCATATACACACACACACACTCACACACACACAAACTCACACACACACTCTCACACACACACACACTCACTCACACACTCATACACACACACACACTCACACACACCACTCACTCTCTCACTCACACACACACACACACACACACAGTCCCAGGAGCACCAGAGTAGTGACTTGGGTCATTGGGATGTGCAGTTTATAGTACTGCTATACTAGTGACTGTAAAGACATGGATCCCCATCCAAAAGAATGTTCTTGCAGAGGTTATATGGTGTTTTGTAGAGGGACAGAGGGAGTGTCTGTAGCATCTGGGCAGCCCTAACTGGGCCTATTCCTACAATCACACAGACAACAACCGTGTGTGTCTCTTCTCTACCTAGGTATATCTTCTATTTTGCTTATTGAAATATTTATGCAAATATGTTCTTCTCCCCACCTCCCTGGGTTAATAAAGATTGAATGATCCCCACTGTGTGCAGGACAATTTGTTCACTCGGCACTCTAGATGTTTGTTTTACATTTAACTGGGCACTGGTATGTATGGCCACATCCCTGATCATCTGACCACTTCTCATTAGAATATTTATGACTTTTCCTTCCATTTTGGATAATTTAGCAGCAGTAATAACACACCCCAGATGACATGTGTGTGTAATAATTCAGGATAGGATCACTAGTGAGTGAGGTGTGGATTCATGGGGATATATCAATCCACCTTAATGAGATTGCTCACCTCTACGTTTGTGCTCTCATCCCTTCCCCAGGTTCTCCCTCTCTCCATCTGTCTGGCCTTATTACCATTTCATATAAAACCTGAAATATCTTATGAAAACCCAGCAAAGCTTTGTGAGCTTCATTAAATCAGCATAAGAAATGTATTAAGTGGGAAGAGACGTCTTGGAGGCATGGCGTATAGCCCCCTGTGTTGACTTAACCTTTATCTTAGTGTTCTGTCTGATCCTGATGGGAAGAGGACCTGGAACTCAAACAGTCTGCTTAGTGCTTACCACAGGAACCAGGCTGAAATAACCAGAGCATCTTCTGCATAGCCTACAGTACATCCTTGGATATCTACTTTGTCCCTTAAGGGCTACTGTAGACATCTACCATGGAAGAGGGAGATGAATGTAGTCTGTACACTAAATATTCTGAAGGTATAAATGCAGGGACCATTCTACTGTATATCCCTAAGAGATTCAATCAGGGACCAAAACAATCCTACAGAGAGGAAATGGAGTGGATGGGTTTATGTTAACAGCTCATTTGAACTCTGATTAAATTTCAAGGTGCTTCTCCAGACTGGAGGCTGAAATCGGACAGGACATGGTAGACTGATGTCTCTACAGCAAAGTAATGTTGCTGTGTCAGCACCTGAGCTAATGCTGATGTCCTGTAAAATCGAACATGTCATCACAGGTAAAATAGGCAAAGAGTGGAACATAACACACATTCACCTGACAAGCAACGTGAACAAAACAGTCAGATGTGGGATTCAAGTTGTTTACAATCCCATGACAAAGATACAAAATTCCTATTGGAATTTGTAAAGGAAATAGGTTAATAGATACTCAGTTCAAAACATGTCTAAATGAACATGAAGATGGGGCATTTTAAAGAGCAGTTGCAAACTGGCCAGTTAGGTTTGCCATTACAATTAGTGTTGATTTGGGCCTGATGCAGTGAGATCCACAGTGACTGGTCCTAATACATTATGTATGAGGCTGTCCATATGCACTTGGGCCATCATGCATGCCCTTGTGAGAAGCACAGACCACAGCAAAGCAATCTACATGTTCTGCCCCACTTATGTACACACATTCCTCTGTAACTGAGGAGGAATAATAACCTCCCATCTCCACAAGATTTTACTTCTTAAAGATAATAATTCAGCTATAGCACACTAAATTGAGTATGAAACACAAATGTGATTTTTATTCAAATTCTATTCGTAATTGTGTATTACTATTAACAGTAGACCTAGTAAAGCCAATGGAGAAAGTAGGTCTACAGTTACAGTTCTATTTTAAAGGACTATTGGTCCTTCTCTTATCAAGGAGAGCATCTTTATCCATCTCATCTACATAATGTTGTCATGACCACTGCTTCTCCAGTCAACGCTCAATACTCATACAGTGTGTCAACGTGCAGCTAGATACAATGGACCATTCCCACTACCTGCGTAACATCTGTAAAGGTATCCAAGGGCAATTCGACCACTGTGTCCGCTGCCAACCTACTTTATCTCCTTGGAGAATATCTGAAGGGATCAAAATCCATCTTTACTCGCGGCTCTCTGGCGCCACTCGAAGAGAAAGCCCGTAATCGCAGACGCATCTCCAGGGACTAAACACGCAATTACATTTGAGTGGAGAGGCATTGAAATATCACTCTCATATCAACCATGACAACAACGATTATATCCAAGATAGAAGGGAATGAAGCCGACCGCATTTGGTTGGTGACAGCGGGAATCGTCACTCTTGTTATTGTCAATAGGAAATAGTTTGAACTTAAATCAATAAATAATTATATATTTAGCTATTCGGTGTGTGTGTGTGTGTGTGTGTGTGTGTGTGTGTGTGTGTGTGTGTGTGTGTGTGTGTGTGTGTGTGTGTGTGTGTGTGTGTGTGTGTGTGTGTGTGTGTGTGTGTGTGTGTGTGTGTGTGTGTGTAAATGCTTGCGATAATGACATTTAATTGCGAATTGCGCGCGTGAGGAGAGAGAAAGAGAGAGAAATTCATGAACTTCCTTATTCTAATAAACCTTACAATTATTTATCATTTTATTCTCAGCGAGGGAGCTATAATTCTTCCACAACTTTCAACTGACCATCATTCAATTAAAATGCAATCTCCTCGCCCCCTTTCCACTGGTATTTAATTAGAATTGAGAGCGCAGGGTTTTCCACGTCGTTTTTTCCACACAGCTCTCGGGTTTTACCTCAAAGGCATAGTTTCACTATGTTTGCGTCCCACCCTGTTCCCTATATAGTGCACTACTTTTGACCAGAGTCCTATTGGCCCTGTTCGAAAGTAGTGCACTATATAGGGCATATGGTGCCATTTCAGACTCAGGAACTGTGTAACTTGCTGGTTAAACAAGGGCATGTATCCATTTGTTAATTGATGCAATTACGCATTACGCGTAATGGTCACGTAGGTCTCCAGGCACGCATCAATCACTCGTCTATTGACCTGCCAAAGCCTTTCCATCCGCTCCTACTGGGACCGATCCTCTCCTCCTGATTCACCCCCCTTCTCTCTATCCTCCTCTCTCTCTAATAGAGAAAGATGGGAACATCATCGTCATTAAGTCGGTCTTACACCTCTGACCGGACAGATAGAGGCGCACAGAGGTCGTAAAAACGCGTTAAACCCACGACCATCCACTGGTGTTCACTTTTAAATATTCATAGTCCGCAAATCCCAATGTAAAAAAGACAGAATAAGTGAGTGAGGTATAGTGTCTTCAAATGAAGATTTTTTTGTTTGGATAAATATGTATTATTGTTCAGGTGAGCACATAAGACTAACTAACTAAAATGATTATTTTATGATGAAGATGCTGATAAGAAATAGCAAAGAATCAGATATCCCAAATGAAAGAAAACATAACTGAAAGCTTTCAGTTCAAATATTGTCCAAATAAATATGTATTATTCTATGCATAATAATAACAAAATATGCTCGGTGGTCATTTCAGTTGGTATTATTTTATAATTGGACATGATACGCATCAAGAGCCTTGGTCTATCTGACAGTTCCACAACTGTACCAGAACAACCCCTTTCCTTTATACTCTTATCATTGAAGCAAGTGAAGAAGACCACTGCACAAAGCCGAGGGGACACGGGGAGTGCACAGAACACCTTAAGAAAACGCGATGTTAGATGTGATTGGCAAAGACATTATTCTATCCTTGCTGTCCTGTCGTTCCGGGATTACAATGACGTCACACTGATACCCTTGCATGGGTGAATGCTAAAGAACTATAGAGGCACAAATAATAGCACAAGCAGAGTCCATATCTTGCAAGTCTTACGTTATCCTTTAAGCCTTCTTCAGCTAATACAACAACCATTTTTGAATTTAATGACGCGTAATTTCATTTTCTTATCATTTCCTTCGGGGGATTATTCATATATAAAACTATCTGCAGCTGTTGGTACCAGCCTCAACTCTCCCTCCTAAGTGCAATCATCTATTATTGAGCGAGAGGCCGTGCGTGGAAATGTGTGTAAGAAGGTGGATTTGAAGTAGAATTGGTTACAATCGATCAAGGGTGAAGAATATTCCTGATGATAACAAAAGAAGCAGCTATGTCTTTCTCTCAGTTTGGATATCCTTATAATGCAACTTCACAGGTAAGACAATATCAACATGCTTTTTTCTCTCTCAATTTCAAAGTGACAAATATGTAAACAAACGAGCATCATTTTAATTTGAACAGCTCACTCTATAATCTAGATGCAGCACTGAATGGTTGCTTTCAAAAATATTGACAGCTATTTTCAGGTGACGCTTTTGTTTAATCAAAATATCGACAGACATAAACACAGGTCCAATTTAATTGAATTATGAATGTACTCACGTGTTGTTTTGATATGACAAAAGACCTCTGTTTATTACTACGCTATAGCTCCGTTGTGTAGCCTAATTGCGCTCTGAAGTTAACAGTGAACCTTCCCAACTTTCTCTTTCATTCAGAGATCTCTGAATTTGGTATTGACAATAACTATTATTTAGAAAACGTGAAGTAGCCGTACGGATTTATGGTTTAAATATATTTGTTTGGAGGCAACTGGACAAATGTATACAATAAAAGTTCTCAGAACTTTCATTCAACTAGAAATAAGTTATTTTCCTATAAGAGTATTAAAAGTTTTAGATCCTTTGTTTTCATCAAATTTCAGTAGCCTACAATAGCTTAGTCGGGCAGTATATGAATACTTTGGGAATTCCTTTTATATAAAATAAAAAAGCTAAATTAACTGAAACACATTATTTCCAAAATGGTACCTTATGATTTCACCTGGATATTATGTCAAATGCGATTCTAAAACTTTTAATCGAATTAGGCATACACACACAGCACGCGTTTATATCTAGTCTCCATCTTACCTGAATTGTCCTGTATCTCAAAACCATATCAAAATATATTCTAGATATGAAGATAACAGAGCTCATACACGAAACACGAATGACATGTCTATAATCCACAATTCTCTTCATGCAGTTTTTCGTGTCGGCAAACCCCAGTACGACTTGCTGCGATTCGATTTCCAGGTCGGTCTCTGACGGGACGAGCGGTACCCAGACTCCTGCTACCTTCTGCTGCCCTTCCTACGAGAACCGGCTCCTGGCCAGCACACGGACGGAGCTCAACGCGGCACTAGGGATGTATAGCTCGCCCTACGCTGCCGCGGCCGCCGCCAGCCAGAACTATGCCAGCTACTTCCCCTACAGCGCCGAGCCCTCCGCTGCTATCTACTCATCTCTGGTACATCCCGTTTAATCTAATAGTGGATGGGGGTGGCTGGGATGCGATCGATCAAGATGGATGCTGATCAAAATTACTCTCCAAGTATTTCGTTATTGAAATGACTTTGAGTAGCCTGCCTGCCTGATGGATGGCTCGAATAGACTTTGCAGTTTTAAAAATACTAATATTTAGGCTACCAGTAGCCTATTATGTTTCAACTTGGAAGGGAGTAAAGTAGCACAAAATGTACATCAACTTTGTTTCCAATATTTATAATCAAATAAAGTTCCCTAAATGCTTCATAAAGTTGTTTTCTTATTTCAGAATCCACAGTATGAAATGAAGGATGGCACAGGCACTCTGCATTCTGGTATAACTCAACCTGCCACCTACTATCCTTATGACCACTCACTGGGCCAGTACCAATATGACAGGTACGGAACCCCACACAGTCCTTATCTGTAGTGCATCAGCTCAGCTATTCCTTGTTAGTGTGATAAAGCCCTGTAGTCCTTATCTGTAGTGCATCAGCTCAGCTATTCCTTGTTAGTGTGATAAAGCCCTGTCATTCATGAGTAATAACTTACATTCAAGGAATCTCACACCTCCAGAGCAAAAGGTCACAATCTATGCAGCTCTATACTGCTAGATAGAGCAGAGCTGTATAGTCTATATTTCAGACAACACTCCAGGAGTGCCATGGGTCTGGGTGAATAGTTTATGAGTTTATATGCTAATGTTGCTAATGGCTAATGTGTTGTCTGCTATTACTACCAGGTATGGGACTATGGACTTTAATGGGTCAGCCAGGAGGAAGAATGCCACACGTGAGACCACCAGTACCCTGAAGACATGGCTGTACGAGCACAGGAAAAACCCCTACCCCACCAAGGGCGAGAAGATCATGCTGGCCATCATCACCAAAATGACCCTCACCCAAGTTTCCACCTGGTTCGCCAACGCCAGGAGGAGGCTAAAGAAGGAGAACAAGATGACCTGGTCACCAAAGAATAAGGCTGGGGATGACAGGAAGGACGACCTGGATAAAAGTGACCAAGACTGTGTCACCAAAGGTACACATCCACTTCCCTCTTCCGTCTAGTAAAGCATTTTTAAAAAACATATTTTTTCACAACGATTTACAGTAGCTTGCTTCCTCTTAAACTAATCCACATCACCTACAATAACAAAAAAATGTGAATTGATCAAAATGACAGCTTCTGCTCCTGAATATAACTACTATTCCACATATCATGTTGTGTGTATTTGACAATTCAGATTCCAGTGAAAATTATACTGCTTCTTCTCCTAATATCACCAGTACTATTCCTGTATATTTCATCATTCAGATTCCAGTGAGTGTAAAGATGAGAAAGACCTTCATCTGAGTGACCTGGAGGACATGGAGGACGAGGACTGTGACAAGCTGGACAGTGACTGTGAGAAGATGGCACCCAGGGGCCCTGAGGAACAGCAGGACCTCCACAGGGCCATGTCCAGTGGTGGTGTTGGCTCTGGAGGCCTTCCAAAGAGAGACTGCAGCTCAGAGCTCTCCCTCTCCTTGCCCAACAGCTTCCACCACTCATTCCCATGTGGTATCAAGAGCCTACCCACCCTGCCCTCTCTACCCACCATGCCCTCGGACTTCCTTGATCCACTGGTGACGTCCAAGCCCCCCTCCACCACCACCACCATCCCCACGGGCACTCACACTGTGTCCCTGTCACACTTCGAGGTGTCGGACCGGGACAAACCGAGGATCTGGTCTCTGGCGCGTACAGCGGCCACGGGGGTCATCCTGGGCTCTGCTCACCACGGGGCCCCAGAGCTCCGGACAGGGAGCATGCTGGGAGACTGCCATCTACAGGGGACCAGGCTACCAGTGACTGGTACCAGACAGTGTGGGCCCCTCAGGGGCCTCCAGGATCCTACTAACATATCCAATGCTGAGAACCCTTTCCAGGAGGGCCCCTTGTTGCAATCTAAGGTCTATAGTGCAGGCAGCTACAACCACAAGGCCCTCCAACTGCACTGTTCCTCCTATCCTGCGCTTTCAGACTCATGCCAATACTCCACTATTGAAGGTATGTACGTGTTGTGACACTTGTGTTCAATTTTGAATATCTGTAATTGTGAAATTACTCGTATAAAGTTATACAATATTGAAATGTGTTTCAGAAATGCACATTTGTTTCACTGCTATCAAAAATAATATTGACAAATAAACGCTATACAATGACCTGGCTGCAGCAAGTTTCTTACAGTGTGGTTTCTGTTGTTGTCTAGGATTCTCCAGTGGGAAGGCAGAGACAGAGCCCTCGGAACTCAGTGACACATGTGTGACCCTGCAGGATGACAAGGTCACTGCCTTCAGACCTGTTATGAAGAGGTGAGGAAGGTGAGCCTTCACTCACACACACACACACACACACATTCAACTTGTACATCATTCAACCTAACCATCATCTGCTAATCCAATCATTTGGATTACACCAGTTGTACTGTAACTTTTCTATACTAACACAGGTTGATGGTATTACATATGTGATCTTGTCTATAAAGTGAATATATTGGATTACCTGAAGACATATGTCAGTCTATAGTTAAGCACATACTTCTACATTTGACTAATGGTTTTATATTAGAAGGTATGTTCCTTTACGAGGCTTGATATTGTAATGGAGATCAATAAATAAGGAGCTTTTCTTTTTCCTCTCTCTTCCCCTTAGGTTGATGGACACGCAGTCATTACACAGTGGGACTTTTATTTAGCCGGTATTAGGCTATGCACTATAAAGACTTGGGATGACGACGAACACCGGACATCCTACCTACCTTACACCTGGGAACTGCGGCGCTCCGCAGTCAAAGCTCGATGAGCCCTGTCCAAACTGTGGAAGCTGCCATGATTTTGCACAACGTTGTTTTTATGGTGTTGACGATGACTTTATGCAAGACTTTGAAATGCAACGGTATGGGAACTGACGGTCAATTCATGATGTATGCAAAGGGCAATCGTAGTGTAGCAATGTTATTTATTTATTTGTGTATTTATTATTTGATTCTCATCTGTTCATGTATTTATTTCGTATGTGTCATTTAAATATTTTGTTACATGTATGTATTGTTTCAACTGTGTTTGTGTGCTATTTTTACCTGATTTAAGGGAGAAATACTTAGCTTGTTGTTGGTCTTTCTGTTCGCTAAAAGAGTGGGATTTATCGAGTTGTAATCGGAATTGTCTATTGCGTGTGTGTCGACCTGGAGAAATTGTTGATTGTGTTGTGTTCATCTCAAAGATAATTGTGAGCTTATTCTGTGTTTGCCATTCATGAAATATTTTATAAGAATGAATTTTTTCAGGAACTCCTCGTTTTTGTGTAAATATTATTTCCAGAACATTAACATTGGTTTAATCGGCCAATTAAAACCTTTGAGACTGTTGCACTAGATCAACGTTTATCTTCTTAACGTGGAGAATAATACTGGAACGTTGTTGGAAGGTCATAATTCAATAGAGAACGTGAATGAACGTTACAAGGCCAGGAAGAAAGGGGACATCATCTCTCCATTGTAATTATCTAATCAGTTCTGGCATCAAACACTTTGTTACATTTCAGACAAGCAACGAGGCAGGAATACGGGATGAATGCTGCTTTGTCCGCTGTGTAGGGAGCCGCTGCAATAATTTACTTGTGTTAATTAAAAGGTCATTTGTAGTATCAAACCCATAAAGGAACATTCACATGGTTTGTGTGGGTTAGACTTTGGTTCTACTGTTTTTGCCTGAACTTTTTCATGTATAACTGATTGATATAACACAGGAGTATTAGCACAAGTTTTAGGCCTATGAGTAAAACTAAGCGATTTGTCATCATGCGTAAAACTACTAACACGAAAGCACTGGTTTCTTATTCCTGTCAACTTGAACTTTGAAGTCAGTTATTTTCAGAAAATTATAAGAAAGTTAATAGATTATATTTTACATGATTATGGGCATGCATGACATGTAATATCGCATAGCATATTGCTCACTCCACAGTAGAAAACTCGAAAAACCTTTAAACAAAATGTGTTGAAAATACTCAAATGCAATGCAGAAATGTGGGCCTAGCCTGAGATGGATATTGTGCAGACTTTATTATCAGAGGACCAAAAGAAATGCTACTTCATAAACCAAAATAACGGTGTGACCTGCTGCGAATGACCCACAGTTTAGAGGCATGCAAATTAAGCCACCAAAAGATAAACGTTATTGCAGGTCGGATTTGGAGGATTAGAGCTTGTAATAAGAGTATTAGGTATCGTATTAGGTCTACTGAAAGGAGCTGTGGTCAATGTTGTAGGCCCGGCCTATGGATGGGGATGGGGGACCCCTCAGTAATGCATGCAATGGTGTGACTTCAATGTAACAGGGTTTGGCGTAATTCCCTAGGAAATATCGTGATGAGGAATTATGATGACAATAATAACATAATATTTAGAGCTCTTTAATTCCAATCGTCTCCTCTCAGTCTCTTATGAATTAAGATGGTATGGTCTTAACAATGGACTTTGCATATAGTAATCAAATTATAAACATACTGGTAGGCCTAGACCTATTGCGTTATCCACACACACAAAATAGACCTACATAGAGGCCTGCGTAATAACAATGTTGTTACGTTTCTTTCTGTTTGATCGAATATGACTGAGAATTTGAAACAACATAAAACCTCCTCTAGAATTTACAGATAAGCAGAATACACACATTTTGATCAACTCTTAAAAAACACTTTTAGAAAATATAATATGTGTCATCAAATGGGCCTACTTTGCCACACGATTCAGGACAATGAATCTATTTCCATCTCTTCATATAGACAACCTTCCCTTCAAAAGAAATTAAAGGGAATTTTTGCCCACGAGGCCAGATAGAATGAAGGTGCGTGATGAACATCTGCTGACAGTTCAGATACGTGGTTTTCTTTTATTAAAGGTCAACCGACCGTGATTTCAGATTATCCATCCAGATCACCAACTCAATGCAATCTGTCCATACAGCCAGGCGAGATATGTTTCGGCAAATCTCTCTAAATATAATCTTGGGGAATCATATTTCGAATACTCTTTTGATTAAACAAATCTGAGCCTGGGCAAGATGGGCGAATAACATGGACACAAATTTAAAGATCCCGGTATTAATGTTTAATGAAAAAAATGGGTTTTGCAAATTCATTGTGCTGCCAAGATAACATTGCGTCATGTTTTGTGAGCGTCGTGGATGACAGCTCGCTGCTAGGACTACTAGGCTATTATGTGTGATTTGTCTCCGTTATAGATTCATACAGACCTCAAGTCGTTAACAAAAACAAGATGCGTCCATTAGGCTATATGATCGAGGACATTAAAACAATATTATCTCCCTCGTCTCGTTTAATAATACGTCTATTACTTACTACATAGACACGCGTCTCACCGATGGATCCCTATGCATTAAGATGTGGGCTATAGCTGTGTATTAAATATTTTGCGGAAAGTTAATTAAAACGGGGTTGTAAAGAAAAGCTGCCAAACGTTATTGAAGGTAATGATGCATGGGCAATGGGATTACCACTATACCGGTATACCTGGGGGAAAGCAAAACATGGGCACTGGGATTACAACTATACCGGTATACCTGGGGGAAAGCAAAGCATGGATAATGGCGTGGACTCAACTCATCCAGCGTCTGTCTTCTCTTCTGCAGCTATTAGATCAATAAGTCAGTTTTACACACTGTTTACACGCTGCTAACCCAGAACGACTAGAGGAGGCCTCATTGTTGCCTAAATGAGGCTGGTTGAGTTTTCAGTTTGGATTCTGACATAATAAAAGAACACAAAGTGCATGTTTTTCACAAATACATACAAATCTATTTTGAGGGGGAGCAATGCGTGTGAAGCTATAGGCCAATGCAAAACAAATTCCCCAAATAGCTCAAGCAAAATATTATTTGATTTCGGATGTGAGTATTAGGCGAATATGAGAGGGATGTTTATGCAACATCTTTAATCTTTGAGTAGACATATTTATTCAAATGAAATATATGTCCTCGTAAACAATGTTGGATGTAAAAACAATAAGTTCCTTAGGTAGCCTATATGCACATCTAAATCGCCTTAATACATCTCATAATACACTTGTTCCTCCCACCCTCCGGATTACTTTTTCATTTGGGGAGGGGTTAGTTGTAGCCTAGGCCTCTTCCATAATCCAAAACAGATTTTGGGTAGCCTGATCTCTAATGATAAAGGGAAAAAAATGAAAAACAAGATTCAGAGTAAACAAGAATACTTAAATAGGTTTGACAAAATGGGCGTCTTATCTTCGGCTCTGAGATATGAGAAATCATCACTTAATGCCTCAAGCATCTCTTATTAGAGCAGCGTATCCCAAACTCGGTCCTGGGGACCACAAAGGGTGCAGCTTTTGTTTTTTGTGCTAGCACTACACCGCTGGTTCAAGTCATCAAAGCTGGATGAGGAGTTGATTATTTGAATCATCTGTGTAGTGCTAGGGGAAAAAACAAAGTGTGCACACCTTGAGGTCACCAGGACCGAGTTTGGGAAACGCTGTATTGGTGAGAGACATCCTGCGGTGTCACGAGAGATGCAGGGCAGGCTATACGCGGTGCATGTAGAGCGCAGGCCTCACTTGGTGACCAGATTAGATAAAACACTTGATTTATCCACAAATGTGCAGTCAGTCTAACCTCCTGCTGTCAAGCTTTTTCCTACTGAAGGCCTTTTCTAGGCCAATGGCCTTTTGGACATTGCCTTCAATATTGTGAAGTCTTAGCTGGCCAATGAAAAATAACAAATATGAATGCAAAGGACAATAGAATTTAAATTTATTATAGCTCTTTTTTTGCTTTTCAATATAGCCTTTTAAAATGTGATTACAGGGAGAGTGGACTAAGTTGAGCCATCTTCTACATTCAGCATCTCTCAAGAGAATTATAGTATCATTTCTAACCAATATATTTACATATATTGCAGGATGTTGTGTATCCCTGGAAATAATCAGAATTCATTTAAAAATTACAGTTTTGAAAACATATCTTGTTTCATAAAAGTGGCCTCTTGGCACAATTTACACCGGGTATGTGGTAAGTTGAGCCACGGGACAGGGTATGTTAAAGCCACCTACACATGTCTGTATGTGCAGTGCATTTGGAAGGTATTCAGACCCCTTGACCTTTTCCACATTTTGTTGCGTTACAGCCTTATTTTTTTTTTTAAGTTAAAAAAAAAAAAAACTCAGCAATCTGCACACAATACCCCATAATAGCAAAGTGAAAACAGGGTTTTCGAAATGTTTGCAAATTTATGCAAAACATAAGACATACCTTTTTCACATAAGTATTCAGACCCTTTGCTATGAGACTCAAAATTGAGCTCAGGTAAATCCGGTTTCCATTTATCATCCTTGAGATGTTTCTACAACATGATTGGTGTCCACCTGTGGTAAATTCAATTTACTGGACATGATTTGGAAAGGCACACACCTGTCTATACAGTGCCTTGCGAAAGTATTCGGCCCCCTTGAACTTTGCGACCTTTTGCCACATTTCAGGCTTCAAACATAAAGATATAAAACTGTATTTTTTTGTGAAGAATCAACAACAAGTGGGACACAATCATGAAGTTGAACGACATTTATTGGATATTTCAAACTTTTTTAACAAATCAAAAACTGAAAAATTGGGCGTGCAAAATTATTCAGCCCCCTTAAGTTAATACTTTGTAGCGCCACCTTTTGCTGCGATTACAGCTGTAAGTCGCTTGGGGTATGTCTCTATCAGTTTTGCACATCGAGAGACTGAAATTTTTTCCCATTCCTCCTTGCAAAACAGCTCGAGCTCAGTGAGGTTGGATGGAGAGCATTTGTGAACAGCAGTTTTCAATTCTTTCCACAGATTCTCGATTGGATTCAGGTCTGGACTTTGACTTGGCCATTCTAACACCTGGATATGTTTATTTTTGAACCATTCCATTGTAGATTTTGCTTTATGTTTTGGATCATTGTCTTGTTGGAAGACAAATCTCCGTCCCAGTCTCAGGTCTTTTGCAGACTCCATCAGGTTTTCTTCCAGAATGGTCCTGTATTTGGCTCCATCCATCTTCCCATCAATTTTGACCATCTTCCCTGTCCCTGCTGAAGAAAAGCAGGCCCAAACCATGATGCTGCCACCACCACGTTTGACAGTGGGGATGGTGTGTTCAGGGTGATGAGCTGTGCTGCTTTTACGCCAAACATAACGTTTTGCATTGTTGCCAAAAGTTCAATTTTGGTTTCATCTGACCAGAGCACCTTCTTCCACATGTTTGGTGTGTCTCCCAGGTGGCTTGTGGCAAACTTTAAACAACACTTTTTATGGATATCTTTAAGAAATGGCTTTCTTCTTGCCACTCTTCCATAAAGGCCAGATTTGTGCAATATACGACTGATTGTTGTCCTATGGACAGAGTCTCCCACCTCAGCTGTAGATCTCTGCAGTTCATCCAGAGTGATCATGGGCCTCTTGGCTGCATCTCTGATCAGTCTTCTCCTTGTATGAGCTGAAAGTTTAGAGGGACGGCCAGGTCTTGGTAGATTTGCAGTGGTCTGATACTCCTTCCATTTCAATATTATCGCTTGCACAGTGCTCCTTGGGATGTTTAAAGCTTGGGAAATCTTTTTGTATCCAAATCCGGCTTTAAACTTCTTCACAACAGTATCTCGGACCTGCCTGGTGTGTTCCTTGTTCTTCATGATGCTCTCTGCGCTTTTAACGGACCTCTGAGACTATCACAGTGCAGGTGCATTTCTACGGAGACTTAATTACACACAGGTGGATTGTATTTATCATCATTAGTCATTTAGGTCAACATTGGATCATTCAGAGATCCTCACTGAACTTCTGGAGAGAGTTTTCTGCACTGAAAGTAAAGGGGCTGAATAATTTTGCACGCCCAATTTTTCAGTTTTTGATTTGTTAAAAAAGTTTGAAATATCCAATAAATGTCGTTCAACTTCATGATTGTGTGCCACTTGTTGTTGATTCTTCACAAAAAATACAGTTTTATATCTTTATGTTTGAAGCCTGAAATGTGGCAAAAGGTCGCAAAGTTCAAGGGGGCCGAATACTTTCGCAAGGCACTGTATAAGGTCCCACGGTTGACAGTGCATGTCAGAGCAAAAACCAAGCCATGCGGTCAAAGGAATTGTCCGTAGAGCTCCGAGACAGGATTGGATCGAGGAACAGATCTGGGGAAAGGTACCAAACCATTTCTGCAGCATTGAAAATCCTCAGGAACACAGTGGCCTCCATCATTCTTAATGATGAGCTGGCCGCCTGGCCAAACTGAGCAAGGAAGCAGGGAAGCAACCTTGGTCAGGGAAGTGAATAAGAAACCGATGGTCACTCTGACAGAGCTCCAGCGATGGGAAAACCTTCCAGAAGGATAACCATCTCTGCAGCACTCCACCAATCAGGCCTTTATGATAGAGTGGCCAGACGGAAGACCTCAGTAAAAGGCACATGACAGCCCGCTTGGAGTTTGCCAAAAGGCATCTAAAGGACTCTCAGACCATGAGAAACAAGATTCTCTGGTCTGATGAAACAAAGATTGAACTCTTTGGCCTGAATGCCAAGCCCTACGTGTTTATCTGAAACCTGGCACTTACTGTGAAGCATGATGGTGGCAGCATCATGCTGTGGGGATGTTTTTCGGCGGCAGGGACTGGGAGACTAGTCAGAATCGAGGGAAAGATGAACAGAGCAAAGTACAGAAAACCCGCTCCAGAGCTCTCAGGACCTCAGACTGGGGCAAAGATTCACCTTCCAACAGGACTACGACCCTAAGCACACAGCCAAAACAATGCAGGAGTGGCTTTGGGAAAAGTCTCTGGATGTCCTTGAGTGGCCCAGCCAGAGCCCGGACTTGAACCCGATCGAACATCTCTGGAGAGACCTGAAAATAGCTGTGAAGCGACGCTCCCCATCCAACCTGACAGAGCTTGAGAGGATCTTCTGAGAAGAATGGGAGAATCTCCCCAAATTTAGGTGTGCCAAGCTTGTAGCATCATACCCAAGAACACTCGAGGATGTAATCGCTGCCAAATGTGCTTCAACAAAGTACTGAGTAACGGGTCTGAATACTTATGTAAATTGTATATTTCTGTTTTTATTTTTAACACATTTTGCTTTGTCATTATGGAGTAGTATGTGTAGATTGATGAGGGAGAAACAATATTTAATCAATTTTAGAATAAGGCTGTAAGGTAACAACATTTGGAATAAGTCAAGGGGTCTGAATACTTTCCGAATGCACTGTATATATAATTTCTGAAATATTACCACTACCTTTTAAAAACATGTCTATCTTTGTTTCCCCTACACAATTCAACACAATCACAATAGCTTTTTTGTCTTTTAATCATTGGAATCATCTTTTAACGTAGGCTTAACACCTAACAAAGACTTTGTACTTTTTAAAACAATTTTAACATAGGCCAGGCCCTGTTGTTACCTCATATCCCAGCAATAATGCCTTGCATTATGCCTGGGAAGAAAACAGTTAAATTTGCTCAACTTCCCATTGGCTCAAAAATTGGCTCAACTTACCCCATGGATATTGGCTCAACTTACCCCAAGGCAAACATTTGGACAATGTTACCCCCACACAGCTACAAGGATGCACTTTCATGCTAGGTTTAGGACCTCATATTGAAGCTTATAGAGACCCCAACTGATGTACAATCTTAAAATTATCTATTTTGGTATAGATACAAACCAAATGAATCCTTTAACACAATACATTAATTTGACTTGGTGAAAATCTGTTTTTTGGACCTAACTTGCTTACCACTTTATCCATGTGATTTCTTCCTTCACATACTCCATGAAATGATTACCTCTTCCTAAATAGTTTGTCAAATTCTACATTTTGTATATGGTTTCCTAGAAACAAGGATGGCTCAACTTACCTACCACTATAACTTTCAAGAATGCATCTTACATTGTAGGGCTATACTCGGGCTTGTCTCAGGATGGTAAGTTGGTGGTTGAAGATATCCCTCTAGTAGTGTGGGGGCTGTGCTTTGGCAATGTGGGTGGGGTTATATCCTGCCTGTTTGGCCCTGTCCGGGGGTATCATCGGATGGGGCCACAGTGTCTCCTGACCCCTCCTGTCTCAGCCTCCAGTATTTATGCTGCAGTAGTTTACGTGTCGGGGGGCTAGGGTCAGTCTGTTATATCTGGAGTATTTCTCCTGTCTTATCCGGTGTCCTATGTGAATTTAAGTATGCTCTCTCTAATTCTCTCTTTCTTTCTTTCTCTCTTTCGGAGGACCTGAGCCCTAGAACCATGCCTCAGGACTATCTGGCATGATGACTCCTTGCTGTCCTCAGTCCACCTGGCCGTGCTGCTGCTCCAGTTTCAACTGTTCCAGACCTGCTGTTTTCAACTCTCTAGAGACAGCAGGAGCGGTAGAGATACTCTCAATGATCAGCTATGAAAAGCCAACTGACATTTACTCCTGAGGTGCTGACTTGTTGCACCCTCGACAACTACTGTGATTATTATTATTTGACCATGCTGGTCATTTAAAAACATTTGCACATCTTGGCCATGTTCTGTTATAATCTCCACCCGGCACAGCCAGAAAAGGACTGGCCACCCCTCATAGCCTGGTTCCTCTCTAAGTTTCTTCCTAGGTTTTTCCTAGCCACTGTACTTCTACACCTGCATTGCTTGCTGTTTGGGGTTTTAGGCTGGGTTTCTGTACAGCACTTTGAGATATCAGCTGATGTAAGAAGGGCTATATAAATACATTTGATTTGATTTAGATACATATCTTGGAAAGAGAAGGCTCTGGTAAATTGTCTATTTTTTTGGACTGAGAGGAGAGGAAGGGATGTGTTAGGCTAGTTTTAGCACTTCATTCATAGGGGTTCAAGGACAAGTCCTTTGGATTATCTACATGGGTACACATTTTCTATTTCCCTTGAAGTAACAGTCTATTTCTGTCTACAGTCAGAGTGCTATCCATAGGTTCATTACATTGCAGATAGCATATAAATACTAAATTGACTCTAATGCTATCTCATTCAGTAGGGGTGGCAGGGTAGCCTAGCGGTTAGAGCGTTGGACTAGTAACCGGAATGTTGCAAGTTCAAGTCCCAGAGCTGACAGGGTACAAATCTGTCATTCTGCCCCTGAACAGGCAGTTAACCCACTGTTCCTAGGCCGTCATTGAAAATAAGAATTTGTTCTTAACTGACTTGCCTAGTTAGATAAAATAAGCAAGCTGTGCAAATATTCTACCTGAGTTTTATAATTTATTTTCCTGTCACAACTCAGTCCACCTAATGATTATAACAGGGACAAACCTCTCTAACAATGCCTGTCATTCTAGTATGTTATGCTGGCTATGATGCCAAAGGTCAACGCAGGGTTAACTTGCATAGGAGGTGGGCTATCAGGCTTTTCCATCCATCCCATCCATCCATCAGCACATCACATGAGCGTCCCCTCAATGAGCTATGTGCCTCTCTGTATTGGGAGGAAGGATGTTTTTAGATGGGGTGGCATGTGTAGCCCAGTGGTTAGAGCATTGGGCCTGTAATTGAAAGGTTACTGGATCATATCTCTGAGCTGAGAAGGTAAAGATCTGTCGTTCTTCCCCTGAACAAGGCAGTTAACCCACTGTTCCCCATTAGGCTGTCATTGTAAATAAGAATTTGTTCTTAACTGACTTGCCTGGTAAAATAAAGATTTGTATCCCAAACCAGTTCTTAGAAAATCATGATGAAAGTGACCATTTTAGGACCCCTTTTAAGACCTATACATGTCTCCTGTAAGACCCTATGACCTGTGAACTGTACATGATACAGACAACATCTTGGTGTCATTATACTTCTTACAGTGTTATCTCAAATATGGAGTATGTCTAGATTCTGAAATACAAATGTTCACATTCATTTAGACAACATTAAAAGTATTAATATAAATATCTCAAAAGTACCTTTTTGATACATTTTTAGACATATCGTTTTAAACAATATACTCTACAAGTACATCAAATGTACACAGTGGGTGCTCTGCTACTACTGAAGTTGCGATACATTTTATGAGCACCACCAACACAGTGAATTGGAAAATGGGAATGCGCTCTGCTGGTGATTTGCTGAATTTAGTATTTATTTTGATTAACTTTAATTTATTTGAGTAGCCCAATTGAGACCATGGTCTCATCCCCAATGGTGCCCTGAGTAAAAATGTTTTCTCACAACAGGAAGAACAATATACATTACAATTAAAACAAGAATAATACAAATAGGCATAACTTCAACACCACAATTTCAACTAATAAAACACTACAATCTATCGAAACAACTGCAACCCTCAATGAATTCATTCAACACTGCCCTAGCGGCAACAGGGAATCAAGATGCAAAGAACTTTGTAGGTTATTCCAACAATCGGGGGCACTAAAACTAAAGGAGGATTAACCAGAGGGACCTTAAGAGTTAACCAATACTGCGAGCGGGTTTGGTAGCTCATTCTCTTATACGTTAGCAATGAAGTCGGGTAAATTAGAAGCTTGTGTAGCAGAGCTTTGTAAACAAACAGGGAGTAATGAATTGATCTACAGGACTTTAATGAGGGCCAGCCAACCTTTTGATACAGGATGCAGTGGCGAGTATTAAAACTGTCCCCTGTGATAAAACAACTGGTGCTGTGGTAGACGGCATCCAAAGGCTTTAGAGTGGTGGCTGCTGAAATCTGGTGAATGGTGTCACCATCAATAACAAGTGTTAGGAATGTGATTGGTTAATTACCTACAATGTCAATTTCTATGTATAAATTGGGTCACATCTTCAAAAGTAGCAGAGAGCCCGCTATGGAAAGTATATATTGTTCCAAACAATATGTCTAAATATAAGCTAAATCAAAAAGGGTACATTTGAGGTATTTATATTAATACTTTTAATGTTGACTAAATGAATGTTGACTAAATGAATGTTGACTAAATGAATGTTGACTAAATGAATGTTGACTAAATGAACGTTGACTAAATTAACGTTGACTAAATGAACATTGACTAAATGAACGTTGACTAAATGAACGTTGACTAAATGAACGTTGACTAAATGAATGTTGAGTAAATGAATGTTGACTAAATGAATGTTGACTAAATGAACGTTGACTAAATGAATGTTGACTAAATGAATGTTGACTAAATGAACGTTGACTAAATGAATGTTGACTAAATGAACATTGACTAAATGAACGTTGACTAAATGAACATTGACTAAATGAATGTTGACTAAATGAATGTTGACTAAATGAACGTTGACTAAATGAATGTTGGCTAAATGAATGTTGACTAAATGAATGTTGACTAAATGAATGTTGACTAAATGAACGTTGACTAAATGAAAGTTGACTAAATGAATGTTGACTAAATGAACGTTGACTAAATGAACGTTGACTAAATGAACATTGACTAAATGAACGTTGACTAAATGAACGTTGACTAAATGAACGTTGACTAAATGAATGTTGACTAAATGAATGTTGACTAAATGAATGTTGACTAAATGAACGTTGACTAAATGAATGTTGACTAAATGAATGTTGACTAAATGAATGTTGACTAAATGAATGTTGACTAAATGAATGTTGACTAAATGAACGTTGACTAGATGAACGTTGACTAAATGAATGTTGACTAAATGAATGTTGACTAAATGAATGTTGACTAAATGAATGTTGACTAAATTAATGTTGACTAAATTAATGTTGACTAAATGAAAAGGGTTCCTAAAATGGTCACTTTCATCATGATTTCCTAAAAACTTCTTTTTTTAATACAAATCTATAAGGCGTATCAAACATCCTTCCTCCCAAATAAGTTCCTTTGAGAATTGCCAGAACAATCTGAGACACCAAAAATATTTTCGGGTCTTCCTGGCTTGGAATCACCCTATGGAAGATGAATCAAACTGACATGACAGCAACAGCCAATTCATACTAATAAGACCCATAATAACAATAACATCCAGAACAACAATTTGTCCCTGGGCCTGACAAAAGAGCCAAAGTGGAGGTGCCATTTGATGTGTCCCACGCTGGGCTCGGAGGGCTCATAAACAAAGTCTTTGTGCTGATGGCTCAGGGTTCAAATGTTGATGAGGGGGACAATATACACACTTCATTACATTTTGTCAAAGGGCGCCATGAAATGTGTGTGGGACATTGTTTCGGTGCATGTCCTCCCTCCATGAAATTCCTGGTCGCCGATGTCGCTACAAGGTCTCTGCTAATGAGTTTTGTCAAAGATAATTATGGGGCTCGGCGGAGTGGCCGGAGCCAGGGATGAAAAGCTGGCATTGTGCGGCTCAGGAATAGACGTTGCATCGCGACCCCTGCTGCATCCTATGCCCCCTGGGTGACCTGCACCTCTCCTGGCCCACATCCACTCACTACCCACTGCTCCATGCCGGTCTAAAACTCAGGCAACAGAGACCTCTGATCCTCTCCTCTGATCCTCTCCACTGATCCACTCCACCATCGTCAGACCCAGGGCTGTCCTTTGGGTACACTGGCCTACTAGGACACCCCTCTGCCCCCTTCTTCAGTGTCCTTGTTCTGATCCTAATTTAACCAAATGGAACTTGGCAAAAGGTTATGCCAATACAGTAGGTTCCCAGGGACAGGCTCTGTGTCCCAAATGGCACTCTATTCCCTATATAGTGCACTACTTTTAACCAGGGCCCATAGGGAATAGAGTGTCATATGGAACTTACCGAGGGTCCTCAGGTCTGGTGGCATTCCGCTTGGCCTCCCCTCTGAGACTGGGAACAGGGGTTTGAAGAGTCCTTTGACCTGACACATAGTGTAACTCTATAGGAATATAGGCCTCCTCTGTGGCTGGGTACAATATGTTCACTCCTCTCATCGCTCATCTCTCAGCTCAGTTCAGCTAGCCAGCTTCTGGGTCATTGTGAATGGGAGAACAGTGATACTATGTGGAGGGTCACCCTGTAACTAGGCCTAATAACGGTGCTTTCATAACTCTGAATGCCTGTGTTGCATACTGACGCAATGACAGGGCCCGGCTGGGCTACAAAGAATGGCCTAGATGTAAACTGGGGATTGGGGACTTTATGCACAAGAGAAACATTGTTTTATAGTGGTATTAAACTACAGCACCTAAAGGGTCTGTTTTAAACACCCTCTTAGATCATCCTCACACTCTAGATGGTTCTATATGGCCACGTCTGCAAGGTTCTCAAATGTCACACTGTAATGTGTTGAAAGGCTGCACAGGTGATGGACTACATACGATAATAGAAACAGTCAAGAAGTCCCAATCACAAGATATGAGAAGAACACAAAGGGGAATATTGGAAAAGAGAACCCCTTGGAAGGACAGAACAAGAAAAAGATAATCTCTCATTTGGAGAGTGCTGAATCGCCACATTGTACCTGCTTCAAACACAGTCTTAGTCCCTAATGGCACCCTACTCCCTATGTAGGGAACTGCTTTTGACCACAGACCTATGCGCCCTATATAGGCAATAGAGTGCACTATATAGGGAGTAGGCTGCTACGTGGGACACAGACAGAGTCTCTTTATCCTTCCTGATGTCTTGTTGTTCTTTTCTGTTATGGGTCCTTCCTGTTGTCTTGTTGTACTTTTCTGTTTGTCTCCTTCCTGTTGTCTTGTTGTACTTTTCTGTTTGTCTCCTTCCTGTTGTCTTGATGTTCTTTTCTGTTTGTCTCCTTCCTGTTGTCTTGTTGTACTTTTCTGTTTGTCTCCTTCCTGTTGTCTTGATGTTCTTTTCTGTTTGTCTCCTTCCTGTTGTCTTGATGTTCTTTTCTGTTTGTCTCCTTCCTGTTGTCTTGTTGTACTTTTCTGTTTGTCTCCTTCCTGTTGTCTTGTTGTTCTTTTCTGTTTGTCTCCTTCCTGTTGTCTTGTTGTACTTTTCTGTTTGTCTCCTTCCTGTTGTCTTGTTGTACTTTTCTGTTTGTCTCCTTCCTGTTGTCTTGTTGTACTTTTCTGTTTGTCTCCTTCCTGTTGTCTTGTTGTTCTTTTCTGTTTGTCTCCTTCCTGTTGTCTTGTTGTACTTTTCTGTTTGCCTCCTTCCTGTTGTCTTGTTGTACTTTTCTGTTTGTCTGTTTCCTGTTGTCTTGTTGTACTTTTCTGTTTGCCTCCTTCCTGTTGTCTTGTTGTACTTTTCTGTTTGTCTGCTTCCTGTTGTCTTGTTGTACTTTTCTGTTTGTCTGCTTCCTGTTGTCTTGTTGTACTTTTCTGTTTGTCTGCTTCCTGTTGTCTTGATGTTCTTTTCTGTTTGTCTCCTTCCTGTTGTCTTGTTGTACTTTTCTGTTTGTCTCCTTCCTGTTGTCTTGTTGTACTTTTCTGTTTGTCTGCTTCCTGTTGTCTTGATGTTCTTTTCTGTTTGTCTCCTTCCTGTTGTCTTGTTGTACTTTTCTGTTTGTTTGTCTCCTTCCTGTTGTCTTGTTGTACTTTTCTGTTTGTCTCCTTCCTGTTGTCTTGTTGTTTGTCTCCTTTTCTGTTTGTCTCCTTCCTGTTGTCTTGTTGTGCTTTTCTGTTTGTCTCCTTCCTGTTGTCTTGTTGTACTTTTCTGTTTGTCTCCTTCCTGTTGTCTTGTTGTGTCTTTTCTGTTTGTCTCCTTCCTGTTGTCTTGTTGTACTTTTCTGTTTGTCTCCTTCCTGTTGTCTTGTTGTACTTTTCTGTTTGTCTCCTTCCTGATGTCTTGTTGTTCTTTTCTGTTTGTCTGCTTCCTGTTGTCTTGTTGTTATTTTCTGTTTGTCTCCTTCCTGTTGTCTTGTTGTGCTTTTCTGTTTGTCTCCTTCCTGTTGTCTTGTTGTACTTTTCTGTTTGTCTGCTTCCTGTTGTCTTGATGTTCTTTTCTGTTTGTCTCCTTCCTGTTGTCTTGTTGTACTTTTCTGTTTGTCTCCTTCCTGTTGTCTTGTTGTACTTTTCTGTTTGTCTCCTTCCTGTTGTCTTGTTGTACTTTTCTGTTTGTCTCCTTCCTGTTGTCTTGATGTTCTTTTCTGTTTGTCTCCTTCCTGTTGTCTTGATGTTCTTTTCTGTTTGTCTCCTTCCTGATGTCTTGTTGTTCTTTTCTGTTATGGGTCCTTCCTGTTGTCTTGTTGTACTTTTCTGTTTGTCTCCTTCCTGTTGTCTTGTTGTACTTTTCTGTTTGTCTCCTTCCTGTTGTCTTGATGTTCTTTTCTGTTTGTCTCCTTCCTGTTGTCTTGTTGTACTTTTCTGTTTGTCTCCTTCCTGTTGTCTTGATGTTCTTTTCTGTTTGTCTCCTTCCTGTTGTCTTGATGTTCTTTTCTGTTTCTCTCCTTCCTGTTGTCTTGTTGTACTTTTCTGTTTGTCTCCTTCCTGTTGTCTTGTTGTTCTTTTCTGTTTGTCTCCTTCCTGTTGTCTTGTTGTACTTTTCTGTTTGTCTCCTTCCTGTTGTCTCCTGTTGTCTCCTGTTGTACTTTTCTGTTTGTCTCCTTCCTGTTGTCTTGTTGTACTTTTCTGTTTGTCTCCTTCCTGTTGTCTTGTTGTTCTTTTCTGTTTGTCTCCTTCCTGTTGTCTTGTTGTACTTTTCTGTTTGTCTCCTTCCTTCCTGTTGTCTTGTTGTACTTTTCTGTTTGTCTGCTTCCTGTTGTCTTGTTGTACTTTTCTGTTTGTCTCCTTCCTGTTGTCTTGTTGTACTGTTTTTTCTGTTTGTCTGCTTCCTGTTGTCTTGTTGTACTTTTCTGTTTGTCTGCTTCCTGTTGTCTTGTTGTACTTTTCTGTTTGTCTGCTTCCTGTTGTCTTGATGTTCTTTTCTGTTTGTCTCCTTCCTGTTGTCTTGTTGTACTTTTCTGTTTGTCTCCTTCCTGTTGTCTTGTTGTACTTTTCTGTTTGTCTCCTTCCTGTTGTCTTGTTGTGCTTTTCTGTTTGTCTCCTTCCTGTTGTCTTGTTGTACTTTTCTGTTTGTCTCCTTCCTGTTGTCTTGTTGTACTTTTCTGTTTGTCTCCTTCCTGTTGTCTTGTTGTACTTTTCTGTTTGTCTCCTTCCTGTTGTCTTGTTGTTCTTTTCTGTTTGTCTCCTTCCTGTTGTCTTGTTGTACTTTTCTGTTTGTCTCCTTCCTGTTGTCTTGTTGTACTTTTCTGTTTGTCTCCTTCCTGTTGTCTTGTTGTACTTTTCTGTTTGTCTCCTTCCTGTTGTCTTGTTGTACTTTTCTGTTTGTCTCCTTCCTGTTGTCTTGTTGTTCTTTTCTGTTTGTCTGCTTCCTGTTGTCTTGTTGTTATTTTCTGTTTGTCTCCTTCCTGTTGTCTTGTTGTGCTTTTCTGTTTGTCTCCTTCCTGTTGTCTTGTTGTACTTTTCTGTTTGTCTCCTTCCTGTTGTCTTGTTGTTCTTTTCTGTTTGTCTCTTCCTTCCTGTTGTCTTGTTGTCTTATGTTCTTTTCTGTTTGTCTCCTTCCTGTTGTCTTGTTGTACTTTTCTGTTTGTCTCCTTCCTGTTGTCTTGTTGTACTTTTCTGTTTGTCTCCTTCCTGTTGTCTTGATGTTCTTTTCTGTTTGTCTCCTTCCTGTTGTCTTGATGTTCTTTTCTGTTTGTCTCCTTCCTGTTGTCTTGTTGTTCTTTTCTGTTTGTCTCCTTCCTGTTGTCTTGTTTCTTTTCTGTTTGTCTCCTTCCTGTTGTCTTGTTGTACTTTTCTGTTTGTCTCCTTCCTGTTGTCTTGTTGTTCTTTTCTGTTTGTCTCCTTCCTGTTGTCTTGATGTTCTTTTCTGTTTGTCTCCTTCCTGTTGTCTTGATGTTCTTTTCTGTTTGTCTCCTTCCTGTTGTCTTGATGTTCTTTTCTGTTTGTCTCCTTCCTGTTGTCTTGTTGTTCTTTTCTGTTTGTCTCCTTCCTGTTGTCTTGTTGTTCTTTTCTGTTTGTCTCCTTCCTGTTGTCTTGTTGTACTTTTCTGTTTGTCTCCTTCCTGTTGTCTTGTTGTACTTTTCTGTTTGTCTCCTTCCTGTTGTCTTGTTGTTCTTTTCTGTTTGTCTCCTTCCTGTTGTCTTGTTGTTATTTTCTGTTTGTCTCTTCCTGTTGTCTTCTTTTCTGTTTGTCTCCTTCTTGTCTGTTTGTCTGTTCTTTTCTGTTTGTCTCCTTCCTGTTGTCTTGTTGTTCTTTTCTGTTTGTCTCCTTCCTGTTGTCTTGATGTTCTTTTCTGTTTGTCTCCTTCCTGTTGTCTTGTACTTTTCTGTTTGTCTCCTTCCTGTTGTCTTGTTGTTCTTTTCTGTTTGTCTCCTTCCTGTTGTCTTGATGTTCTTTTCTGTTTGTCTCCTTCCTGTTGTCTTGTTGTACTTTTCTGTTTGTCTCCTTCCTGTTGTCTTGTTGTCCTTTTCTGTTTGTCTCCTTCCTGTTGTCTTGTTGTACTTTTCTGTTTGTCTCCTTCCTGTTGTCTTGATGTTCTTTTCTGTTTGTCTCCTTCCTGTTGTCTTGTTGTACTTTTCTGTTTGTCTCCTTCCTGTTGTCTTGATGTTCTTTTCTGTTTTCTCCTTCCTGTTGTCTTGATGTTCTTTTCTGTTTGTCTCCTTCCTGTTGTCTTGATGTTCTTTTCTGTTTGTCTCCTTCCTGATGTCTTGATGTTCTTTTCTGTTTGTCTGCTTCCTGTTGTATTGATGTTCTTTTCTGTTTGTCTCCTTCCTGTTGTCTTGATGTCCTTTTCTGTTTGTCTCCTTCCTGTTGTCTTGATGTTCTTTTCTGTTTGTCTCCTTCCTGTTGTATTGATGTTCTTTTCTGTTATGGGTCCTTCCTGTTGTCTTGTTGTTCTTTTCTGTTATGGGTCCTTCCTGTTGTATTGATGTTCTTTTCTGTTGTCTCCTTCCTGTTGGGTCCTTCCTGTTGTCTTGTTCTTTTCTGTTTGTCTCCTTCCTGTTGTCTTGTTGTTCTTTTCTGTTTGTCTCCTTCCTGTTGTCTTGTTGTTCTTTTCTGTTATGGGTCCTTCCTGTTGTCTTGTTGTACTTTTCTGTTATGGGTCCTTCCTGTTGTCTTGTTGTTCTTTTCTGTTATGGGTCCTTCCTGTTGTCTTGTTGTTCTTTTCTGTTTGGGTCCTTCCTGTTGTCTTGTTGTTCTTTTCTGTTTGTCTTATGTTCTTTTCTGGTCCTTCCTGTTGTCTTGTCTCCTTCCTGTGTCTTTGTTCTTTTCTGTTTGGTCCTTCCTGTTGTCTTGTTGTTCTTTTCTGTTTGTCTCCTTCCTGTTGTCTTGTTGTTCTTTTCTGTTTGGGTCCTTCCTGTTGTATTGATGTTCTTTTCTGTTATGGGTCCTTCCTGTTGTCTTGTTGTTCTTTTCTGTTTGTCTCCTTCCTGTTGTCTGTTGTCTTGTTGTTGGGTCCTTCCTGTTGTCTTGATGTTCTTTTCTGTTATGGGTCCTTCCTGTTGTCTTGTTGTACTTTTCTGTTTGTCTCCTTCCTGTTGTCTTGATGTTCTTTTCTGTTTGTCTCCTTCCTGTTGTCTTGATGTTCTTTTCTGTTTGTCTCCTTCCTGTTGTCTTGTTGTACTTTTCTGTTTGTCTGCTTCCTGTTGTCTTGTTGTTGTACTTTTCTGTTTGTCTCCTTCCTGTTGTCTTGATGTTCTTTTCTGTTTGTCTCCTTCCTGTTGTCTTGTTGTACTTTTCTGTTTGTCTCCTTCCTGTTGTCTTGTTGTTCTTTTCTGTTTGTCTCCTTCCTGTTGTCTTGATGTTCTTTTCTGTTTGTCTGCTTCCTGTTTTCTTGATGTTCTTTTCTGTTTGTCACCTTCCTGTTGTCTTGATGTTCTTTTCTGTTTGTCTGCTGAAGTGGCAATTCTCAGCCAGTTGGTGACCTTGAGCAGACTGTCTCTAGCTGGCTGCTGCCTGCCGATGTCGGAATAATCTTCTGTGTCATTTTAATGCCTTTCAATAATCCCCCCATCTCTTATTTAATCTCCCCCTCTACTTCTGTTTTCTTCTCCTTTATGTCAGTCATCTGTTGGGCTTGAAGGCCTGCTGTTGAGTCTCCATTTGACTAGCACGCAGGGTGTATCATGTCACAGCACTCAGCACAATCCCAGTACTATGCACCCTCGTTGTCCCCTCGTTGTCTCATATCTAGTACACCATGGTAAAGCCTGCCAGGAACAGACACAAAACAATGTACAGAGGAGATGAGACAATCAAGGTTATACAGGGGTACACTAACAAGGTATTAACAGGATAATGTATCGAAGAGGGCATTAGGCCGGGGGTGGAGCAACATAATGTTGCTTTTATTAAACAATCATACATTTGTGTGGCATGTTATATTCAAGGTAGAAATATATAGGCAGAAATGAGTTTAAACAGGCAAAATATGTTATTCTCAATTTGACTATCACTTTCCAAGGAATCATTTATTGTGTAAATCTAATGATGATCTCTGTAATCGTTACGATACTGTAGGGCTTATGTTTCTGATGTTATTGCACCTTTAGAAACATCATCTCTGAGGACATTGTAGCAAACCGTATATAAAGTGTGCTGCTGATTTAAACATCAGTCAGGTGAAGATCTCTCTATTAGAAGGAACAATCATTTGACTTGCACCCCATCCTGGAGGGCTTCTCACAGAGAGGCAGGTCCCAAGCCGAGACAGAGGAGAGGAGCGTGTTGAAGACACGGCCCTGCTGTGACCGTCAGTCAACCTCCTTATTCCCCCCACCTTCCTACATCCCAAACAAAACTAATGGAGTGGAAATACACTCTGCTCAGGTGGGGATTCCTTATCTATTCTAGCAATGCTACTGTTTTTTTTCTTACATTTCTTTTAACAATTTTACCCCCTTTTCTCCCCAATTTCGTGGTATCAAATTGTTAGTAGTACATACTATCTTGTCTCATCGCTACAACTTCCGTACGGGCTCGGGAGAGACGAAGGTCGAAAGCCATGCATCCTCCGAAACACAACCCAACCAAGCCGCACTGCTTCTTAACACAGCGCGCATCCAACCCGGAAGCCAGCCGCACCAATGTGTTGGAGGAAACACTGTGCACCTGGCGACCTGGTCAGTACGCACTGTGCCCGGCCTGCCACAGGAGTCGCTGGTGCGCGATGGGACAAGGACATCCCTACCGGCCAAACCCTCCCTAACCCAGACAACGCTAGGCCAATTGTGCGTCGCCCCATGGACCTCCCGGCTGCGACAGAGCCTGGGCGCGAACCCAGAGTCTCTGGTGGCACAGCTAGCACTGCAATGCAGTGCCCTAGACCACTGCGCCACCCGGGAGGCCCAGGCAATGCTACTGTTGGTACGTTTGATTATTCCACATATCAGATAGCTGAGAGATACTACAATTATTGGCACATTAGGTTTGGTATTGGCTGGAAAGGAGGAAACTGTGGTAGTAAACTTCAAGCTTATTATGTTAAATATGTAGGTGCCTTTGACTTTGACTTCTAAAATTATCATCAGGCCATCAGCACTGAAAAACATCACTGCTTGCAGCACCACACTAAACCCAGGGTTCTCACAGAGCAGGAAATACTCAACAATCTCACAACAACAACCACGGTGGAAGAAAAATAATCAGGCGTAGCACGCCTGTAGTCATGACGCAGTGTTGGAACCATCCACTCCTACAGCCCTGAGAGGCATCTAAGATAGGTAGTCACGACACACTGCACATTCTAAAGGAGCAAGGTAAACAGCTAGTTCCTCACACACACACTGCTGGGGCCTAGGGGGGAGAAGAGGGGGAGGAGGAGGGAGGGAGGTGACATACAGACAGACCACACATTGTCAGAGTTCGCTCTTAAACACAGCCTCAGCTCCTCATAAAAATCAGGTCCCATAATTCGCGGGTGGGATTTTCTCTCTCGCTCTCTCTCTCTCTGTCTCTCTCTCTGTCTCTCTCAGCACACACAGCTAAACAGGCCCAAAAGGACCCCGGGGCTGCGTCCAATGACGGAGCAGCATAATTACGCCTCCTTTTTTATTGGCCGTCTTATTCCAGCTATGACTGATGCGGCTCCCAACCTCTAAGCGTTTCCATTTGCACCTTCATGTGGTAAGTGAGCAGAGAAGAAAAAGCCACGGCTCGCCTGCCTTTCAAAGGTGGCTGACAAATATTTACGACCTGACGTAAAGTCACTTTTAATCAGCGCTCATGACTTGTTCCTGGGGAATCTGGTCCTGGAAGGAACAGTAACACATCATTATCTCCTCCATTATCAATGAGCCTTCAAAGACCCACTGTGCCCCTTCATGTGGTTGTCTAAGAATATTAAGGGACACATTTCTTTGGAATTATTCATAATCAAGGAAGGACTAGGCTATCAGAAGGCACAAGGCAAATGATGCTGCCTTTCTGTGTTAAAAGGCAGAAATAAATCAATGATCTCCCTCTACTGGTCAGCGTGAGAACTACACTACAAATGACCTGCTCTCTCCCTCAGAAGTACTAGCAAAGGATAAGACACACAGTACAAACACACAGAGGAGCATTTTGAAGAAATATGTGGATAGCAGAGTTGATCAAGGCAAACATATTTGATTATGATGACATTTGAGACAGGGATTTCTTAACATGTATTCTCTGTCAGTCAGAACATGCTAGAATAAGTATTTCCAAATAAATAAAACTTTAGCATGCATATAAAAACATACAGGGGCTGAGGATGAAGGATAAATGTTTGAGTTTGACCACCTCAAAGGTTTTTGGTAACAGATCTACCACTGATAAAATCCAAAGTCAAACATCATCGAATCATTCTGTACAAACATATTAATCATTAAATAGATTCATCCAATTCTCACTCACTCACACTATGAACTCCAAAGACAACTCATGCATATATCAGATATGTTTTATAAACAGAAGAGGATGTGATTGATGATTTGGTACACAGAATAAAAAGGAAACAAGACATCTGAAAATAAAGCACTGTTATTCAAATAAATTACTTAAACAGTATTAAACAAAACTTATTGCCTTAATATCAAAGCTAGAGTAACATCTAATCCCTCTGTTTCATTTCTCTCATTCACAGTTGGTACTTCGGTAATCTCGCCGTGTGTTTAAAGATGTCTAGTTTGAAATGTAGATTTATTGCACCAATATGTTTTTTTCCATGCATTAACAGCCTATAAGGCGTTACGGGAGGGCCGCGTTACTGAAAACACACATTTCCCCTGTATTAGGAGTTATGGTGGATAGTGATCCTTAAAATGAAAGCCATAAATCATATCTCCCAGCTATTATGTCATTAACAGGAGCATGGTTCTGTCATTTAGGTCATGCTAATAGTTTGGGGTAGCTGAGGTTGTGGTCGTGCCGTCGGGATAAGGGGGATAGGGGGAGAGGAAAACGAGCTTGGAGAATGAAATGGGGACGTGTTCACTTCTTCTCTTCCAAGTGAGGAAGGAGCATATTGTGTGATCTGAGGCTCAGACAGCTTGTATTGTGTTGGTGGTCCTGGGTTAGCTATAGTCCCACTGCCCCCCCCCCTTCTCTCTCTCTCTCTTTGGATGTCATCTGCTCTGCATTTCACTGCTCTTTTTTCCTGTCTTTCAATTGACTTTCTAAACTCTGCTTCAGTCATTGTGGTCTTCCAAAGAGACCCCACGACAATCTATCGGCACATTTTTGCACAGTGCCGAGGCCCCTCCGATGCCAGCGCAGAACATATTAAATTTGTTACTAATTTTAATCCTGGCATGGCGGTCCGTGTATCCTCCACTAGCTTACTGGAGGCAGGCGGGTTCTGGGTTCAACCCCAACGCAACCACAACCACAACACAAACAAAGCATGAGGAACAGCAGCTCACAGTGTTCTCCTGACAGTAAATGTTTAGAAAAGGGACTTTTAAAAATAACTCCATCGTAATAGAATTAGTGGGAAACTGGAGAAGCTCTGGTTGGCTGCAGGATCTGCGGGATTCATGTTCTCCTTTTTTAAACTACTGTACCAGATTAAAATAGAGTTTTGAAAAAACACGACAAAGTTGAGGGATGGATGAGACTACTTTTGTATTTTAAAGATCTTTTATTTACCTCTTGTAAACTGTCATTGGGTGTATAATTTTAAAGAAATATTGTACCTAAAAAAAGTCCATGAAAGTGCTGTGAAATTTGAATATAGATACCGGCCAATGGTAAGAGTGAGAAATTCAGCTGCCTGCCGCAGAGGAAAAGACAGTGTTACAATAAAAAGCCAGCTGACTTCCTCTTCCAATGTGCCTCTTAACATGAGCTTCATGAACCCACACCACTGATCCTGAAGCAGTGAGACTGGTTACAAATTCCCTTCCAACCTCACCCTTCTCTCATTGAGACCTGAGCTGGAGCCAGGTGCATTCTAGGTGTGTAAAAACCTCCACCGTTCAACCCAAGCAGCACTAGTTCATTTAGATTCCACTGATCTCAGGAGCAGCTTCTCCCCTGAATCTGGTGACAAGGTCAGAGGGTGGGGGAGTGTGATCTACATGGCTGGCCAGTGGCCACCACTTGACAGTGTTTTGTGGAAACACATTGGCTCTCTTTTTTCTCTCTCCTCTTTTCCCCTCTCCCCTCATCCCTCTCTCTAAGTGGCCGTGTTAGAGTGTGTGTGTGCGGTGTGCGGTGTGCTGGCTGTGGCGGCCCCAGCTGTGTCTGTCACCCATGGAACTGCAGTGACCTCTAGAGACCGCTCCCTCCACGTACAATATAGAGGTTCAGTGACAGGTTTGGCACAGGGCAGGAGGGATGACAGCAGTGTGATTACAGCCAGGTTGAGACTGTTCTGCTGCTGGAGGCCAGAGACTGGATAGTGGATATGCCATCACACACACAGACACTGCATGCACACACACGACACACACACGCACGAACACATGCAGACACTTACAGAGAAACGCATGTATATATACACATACAGACAGGCGCACACACACACACATTGTGGAGAGCATGGGCCACACGGGTGCGTCGCTGCACTGTAGATCACCCTGAGCAGAGCAGAGTGAGAGAGCTGAGGTTTGATCTAATGTCTTTAGCAAACAGTCATTTATTCTGCCTGTTCCGTAACACCACCCAGCCTGTGTTTATGAGCCTGGTTCCGCTCAGTTCATCTGCAGTTCATCTCAGCTCAAGCTTTTGATACAAACACAGAAATACACACACATGCATGCACGCCCACACGCAGTGAAACGCACACACACACACACACACACACACACATATTTATGTAGAATGAATTTATAACTTGATGTTTGATTGTTTGGTGTTGCTGTCCATAAGCGTGAACTGAGACAATTCTCAATATTAAATTAGAACTGCAGCCATTTCAGCATTTTAGCATGACTCTGAAATCCAAGCCAAAAGGCTATTGGAGCCACATGAATCAAATAGGAAAAGGTTGATTTTAAATATATTTTCAAACTAAATATTACCGTCTAGGGATGCCAGTTAAAACCTGTGACATTCTGTTGCACTAGGAGAGAGGCCAAATTATAATTTCTCTTTTCCCTTTCCGCAAATATGAAACCTTTTTATAAGGAAACAGATAGATATTTCCTGCTAATTTAAATGCTAGAGGGGAGAGAGAGAGGGGGGGGGAGAGAGAGAGAGAGACATAGAGAGAGAAAGAGAGAGAGAGAGAGAGAGGGGGTAGAGAGAGAGACATAGAGAGAGAGAGAGAGAGAGAAAGAGAGGGAGAGAGAGAGAAAGCGAGAGAGGGGGTAGAGAGACAGAGAGAGACAGAGAGAGGGAGAGAGAGACAGAGAGAGGGGGGGAGAGAGAGAGAGAGAGGGGAGAGAGAGGGGGGGTAGTGAGAGAGAGACATGGAGAGAGAAAGAGAGAGAGAGAGAGAGAGAGAGGGGGTAGAGAGAGAGGGAGGGAGGGAGAGAGAGCAAGAGAGGGGGTAGGGAGAGAGTGAGAGAGAGGGAGAGAGATAGAGAGAGAAAGAGAGAGAGAGAGAGAGAGAGAGAGAGAGAGAGAGAGAGAGGCAGGGAGGGAGAGAGAGAGAGGCAGGGAGGGAGAGAGCGAGAGAGAGAGAGCGGGGGAGAGAGAGACAGAGAGATAGAAAGAGAGAGAGAGGGAGCAAGAGAGTGAGGGAGAGAGAGAGAGGGGGGTAGAGAGAGAGAGACATAGAGAGAGAAAGAGAGAGAGAGAGATGGGTAGAGAGAGAGAGACAGAGAGAGAGAGAGAGAGAGAGAGAGGGAGAGAGAGCGAGAGAGAGAGAGAGAGAGAGCGGGGAGAGAGAGAGACAGAGAGATAGAAAGAGAGAGAGAGAGAGATTTACTAAACCATTATAGAACACTACCCTGTATATACTGTACAGGACCTACATCATGTACCATGTAATGGAACTGCACCAAAATCGCAACATATAAAACATCCTGAACAGGCTATATTTGACCAAAATCCCTGTATTAGATATATACGTTTCATTCCAGAGAATACTGTAAAACTCTGTTCTTGCCCTTTACGTCTGCAGAGAAACATTCAGCGTCTCATTCAGGCCCACATGTTGTAAAGGTATTTTATATGGTAGTTATTATTGTTATCATCATTATCATTTATATGTGCTATAAAAGATGGATGATGGAGGATGTATGAAGGAGCACAGCCATAAATAAGGGTTGTGGCTGCAGTCCTAAACCTGTCTCACTCCTCTGTGGGAGACTGAATAAAAATAAGCACCTCACCTTTCAGATAACATTTACACCAGCATCAAGTCGGACTTCTCCTCCTGGTCGTATGCAGTCAGACAGAGGAGGAGTACATGTCTGACTCTCCTTCTGGTCGTATGCAGTCAGACAGGAGGAGGAGTACATGTCTGACTTCTCCTCCTGGTCGTATGCAGTCAGACAGAGGAGCAGTACTTGTCTGACTTCTCCTCCTGGTCGTATGCAGTCAGACAGGAGGAGGAGTACATGTCTGACTCTCCTCCTGGTCGTATGCAGTCAGACAGGAGGAGGAGTACATGTCTGACTCTCCTCCTGGTCGTATGCAGTCAGACAGGAGGAGGAGTACATGTCTGACTCTCCTCCTGGTCGTATGCAGTCAGACAGGAGGAGGAGTACATGTCCGACTTCTCCTCCTGGTCGTATGCAGTCAGACAGAGGTGGAGTACATGTCTGACTTCTCCTCCTGGTCGTATGCAGTCAGACAGGAGGAGGAGTACATGTCTGACTTCTCCTCCTGGTTGTATGCAGTCAGACAGAGGAGCAGTACTTGTCTGACTTCTCCTCCTGGTCGTATGCAGTCAGACAGAGGAGGAGTACATGTCTGACTTCTCCTCCTGGTCGTATGCAGTCAGACAGAGGAGGAGTACATGTCTGACTTCTCCTCCTGGTCGTATGCAGTCAGACAGAGGAGGAGTACATGTCTGACTTCTCCTCCTGGTCGTATGCAGTCAGACAGAGGAGGAGTACAGGTCTGACTTCTCCTCCTGGTCGTATGCAGTCAGACAGAGGAGGAGTACAGGTCTGGTGTGTTTAAGAGACAAAGTAGAATGTGAATAAAATGTTTCCCGAACCATAATGAAATGCTCTCAACACAAGGTAAAGGAACTTTTGAACAATTATATGGAAACTGAACAAGATTCATAAACGCACACACGGGGGCATGCATATGTACGCACAGACACACAAAGACATTACTTTGCCCCCACACACACACACAAGTCCCCAATCGTCCCTCCCTGGCAAACTGTATTGACTCTGTTCCGTCAGGTCCATTATTGACACCCTTGATAAAGATGAGTAAAAAAGACTGTAAAAAATAAATGTAACAAAAACGGACATATATAAAAATGTGAAATGACATAATGTTATACTAATACTATTGCTTAGTATTTAACAAGTAATAATAAAATGTAAATACTCCAGCGCCCTCCCCATGTGAGGATAACGTCACTGAGCCTAATTCTAAAAGGTTTTATGAGATTGGAGAACACGTTGGGAATGATCTTAGAGCATTTCTCCATACAGAATCTTTCCAGATCCTTGATATCCTTCGTCTGCTCTTATTGACTGCCCTCTTCAATTCAAACCACAGCTTTTCAATGAGGTTCAAGTGCGGAGACTTATTGTCTTGCTGGAAGATCCTTTGTGGCCAAGTGTCAACCTCCTTGCAGAGGCAAACACGTTTTGGGCTAAAACGTCCTGGAACTGGGTAAACTTCATGATGCTGTTGACCTTACAAGGGCCCCAGGACCAGTGGAAGCAAAATAGCCCCATAACATCAAAGATCCACCACCATACTTTACAGTAGGTATGAGGTACTTTTCTGCATATGCTTCTGTTTTTCAATGCTAAACCCACCACTGGTGTGAGTCGCCAAAGAGCTCTATTTTCATGTCATCTGACCATAGCACCGGTTCCAATCCATGTGCCAATGCCGTTTATCAAACTCCAGGCGGTGCTATGGTCAGATTACATGTGAATAGAGCTCTCTCAATTGTATTAGTATAAATGAATATCATTTCCACAAACAATGGAGCATACAATATAGCTCAATATATCAGTGTTTTTTGCTCATCTTTATCAAGGGTGTCAATAATGATGGTCCTGGCGGTGTATCTCAGTATATACTGTATGTGGTTTCTATTAGCCAAATACTGTACACTTTATCAGACCACAGATGTCCAGTACAGTGCCATACGGCCTGTGGCTCATTAAAGCCCAGATCTAATGCATGAATCAAAGGGTGGAGGGAGGAAACCATCAATCAGCCTAATGGGAATCCCCTGTGTGAGGAGCGTGGGCCGGGCTGTGGGGCCTGGTGGTGGTGGTAGACCCAGCTGTAGTCTCTCAGTGTGAACTCCCAGACTTAAACACACACCAGCCACCAAAGTGTCCGGAACGTCACTATGTTAAGATACACTACTGAGACTCTGAGAACCACAAGGCTGTGTAGCACACACAAAATAAAGACAGACACACAGACATGTGCGCCACACACACAGCCTGTGTGTGTGTGTGTGTTGATGTGGTTTCCAGAGCAGGCTTAGAAGACCTGGCGTATCCCACGTGGCAGATGGAGCTGCCTGGGTCCTCAGAGTAGAGTGTCGCCAGGCTAGCTGCAGTCCCCACATGTGGCGGCCATATTCATCACGCCACGCTAGGCCAGGAAAGACCCTTGCTTAGTGCTTGATATGGGGGACCATCAAAGAGGTGATAGGGACGAGATTTATTGGCCAACGGCTATTTTGGTTTGAGTCTGTCTTATGCATTGAGAGGATTGTATGTTTAGTTTATTCTAAGTGTGTGAGCTTGTGACCAGGCTCCATGGTTGTTATCCTGTGGAGTAGAATAACCTCAACTAAATGGGGTCAAGGTAAGGTTTGACACCCAAAGTCTAGTCCCTTCCTAGTCTCTCCAGACAGCTCTTTAATGCTTTGATCTCTTACAGTTCCCATATTGACACACACACACACACACACACACACACACACACAACACACACTACACACACCGATCCCTCATGAAACACTACTTATCTATTCAGCGCTGGATTGCCGGCAGCCCGTTAAGAATCGAGTTATGCTAAACAGAGGTTGATTTAAACCAGGGGTTGACCTTTGAACTGGGCTTAGAGGATAATGTCTCAGGCAAGGAGAGCAAAGTCCTGTTACCAACCATGAATCAGGACTAGCCGACATTATTTCAAAATTGCTTAGTTGCATGGAACTCCCTTTAGTGCTGAACGGACTTTCATAAAATTGATTTTCTGAGTACACCCTTTTAGAAGCTTGAAATATGAACCCTTCATTGCTGAAAGCATTTTATATTTTTCCTTTCCTTTTGCCCTCCTTGTGTAACTAATGATCTGGGGAAGGAGTGTGTTTGAAATTCTCCTCAGCAGCCATTTCCATAATTAAACACTGCTAATTATAGAGCTTTGGCTGACTTTAAACAAACAAGCCTCGCTGAGGCGCGGAGTGGAGTCGAGCAGGAGCGAGACTTGATGCCTGACGCCTTCCATTTGGAAATCTATGCAAATCAGACCCCTGGCTAATGTGTTTTCACAGATGAAACTACTGACAACATTTACACACATTGCTCATTCACACTTAGTACAGTAGATCTGACGGTGGAATGTATTAGAGATTTAGAGGGAGATTCAACAACGATATTAGCTTTCAGAGGGAGAATAATAGCTATGGTATTGATGGTTTTTATGAAATGGCTTTCATATTGAATATTCACTATGATTACATGGCTGTAAAATAAGAATCGAAAAATTGTATCAGCATGAATTGATCATATTCATATTTATGTAGAGTGTGTGTGCGCACGAGCGTGCATGCACGTGTGCATTTGTGCATTCAATCATTACTATATGTACCCTCTATAGGAAACGCTGAAGAAGATGACGTATTTTTCCTTTGTCTGTGTCTTGGCAACCCACACAGCAAAACATTTCTGCATTGTCGATTTCAGTGCTGTGACAGTGGTTGTCAATTTATCACCCTTTGACAGCAAGCCACTAGAAGCCATTATATCAGAGAAATGAAAATTATATATGAAGATTAACATCAACTAATTTGTTAGGAAGAAAATACCCCGATTGAACCGAGCGCAGAGGACTGAGAGCTATGCTGCCAGTAATTCACACATCAACAGCATTTAAATTATTAAAAAGATTGGAAATAATAATTGGCCATATATTTTCTGCCCATTCTTCTGCACCAAATAGCGTTGCCTGGGGTACTTGACATTCACCAGTGGTTTATAATGTAAATGACAGGGAGAAAATTCTGTTCTATCTCAAACAGTGGATGGAGTGATTGACTACAGAATATTTATAGAAGCTTATAAGCAGCTATAGGTGGAGGTCAATTATCATTTGAATAATGGAGCCGAGACGTCGGCTGCCTAGCTGCCTCTGTGAAGTGTGACACATTTTTATCTCTATGCATTTCAATGAAGTCAGACTGGTACATAAAAGGTTATCACCTAGGAAACATATTTGCCTAAGCGCAAGTTAAACAGGCAAGTGAGATCGGCATAGATATTCAATTTAGCCAGTCAACCCTGACCTATAAATATTTCAACAAAACCCGATGAGGGAGTCTCTCTCCCCCCTCTTTGATCCAATTCCATCTCAGCAGCAGGAGATATGAGGGGAGGAGTGGAGGAGATATGAGGGGAGGAGTGGAGGAGATATGAGGGGAGGAGTGGAGGAGAAAGGGATGGGGGGATGGGGAGGGAGGGATGATAAATAAAGTCAAGCATACGGTATCTTATCTATTAAGTGGGTTGTTTAATGCATCTGGGATCTCTTCACCCAGGGGAGGGGGTCTGGAGGGGAAGGGGGAGAGGAAAGGAGAGATTTAACACAATCCTGCACTATAGACACTGGTGGCACCAGTAGCTCCCAAAGTTCAGCAGACATAAAATAATCTATAGTTGTGAGCTGACAAATCTGACCTGACACACTACTCTATGGCGGGCGGTGGTGTGTGTGCATGTGTGTGTGTGTGTGGTGGGCTGTACTCTGGAGATGGGCATTAATCACAGTGTGTTTGCTGCTGCCGAGTATGCGAACGGAGAGAGACCAGGCACACCGGGTACACCTCAAAGTGAGTTGGAGGTTATACAGGCATGGGGATTAATCAATAAGGACCCCATAATAACATGGGGTCCTGGCGACTCTTAAACCACTCTGGTACAAACACACAGTACACACAAACACACACACACACACCACACACACACACACACACACACACACATACAATCAACAGTCCTCCTAGCCTAACCAAGCCTCAGTCACCCTCAGAATGTGGATGTGTCTGTCTGCTACAGCGCCACACTGTGCTGCAATTACAGCAGTGCTGCCTAGATACAAGACTGATAAGCCCTCTCAGCTGGGAGTTACAGTACAGTACGGCTGCAGACACACACACCATAAAGCAGGAGGAGTATCCCGTCCTGTCCAGGCTGAGCCCAGGCTGGGCCCCTGGCTCTCGGCCCCCTCTGTTGGAGCCCGCCACCCAGAGAGACCTCGATCAGCAGCCTCCCCTCCGCCTCCACCCGGCCCGGCCCGCTCTGACAGCAGATCTGTCACTCCCTTCATACAGTCAGCACCAACTGATTTAGCAGGAAGCAGACAGTGTGGCAGGAGGTGAAAACTCCAGCTATTTGTCAACGTGGCGCCCCATGTCAAAGTGTCAGGCCCAGGGACATTCCCCATACAGCTGGCCTGTTAGCTAAAGAGACAGGCCGTATGGTCTGAGCAGCTAGGAGGACTGTTGACACTGTGTGTGTGTGGTGTGTGTGTGTGTGTGTGTGTGTGTGTGTGTGTGTGTGTGTGTGTGTGTGTGTGTGTGTGTGTGTGTGTGTGTGTGTGTGTGTGTGTGTGTGTGCGTGTGTGTGTTGTTAGCTAAAGAGACAGGCCGCATGGTCGGAGTAGGAGCATGCTGCTGTCAAAGACCACTCAAAGCTGCCTGCTGGAAAGCTTCCTTCTCTCCCTCTCCCTCTCTCTCTCTCTATCATTTTCTTTCCCACCTGCTTCCTCTCATTGACTATTGGACTGTCTCAGTCTCTGTATTCTGTTCCCTCATATCTGTCTCGCTCTCGATCTCTGTCTCTTATTTTTACTGGCTTCTCTTTCCCCTTTTTACATTCTTTGAAAAATAATATAGTAGACAGGAATTCTGGTGTCTGCAAAATGGAGGACAGAGGCCCAGCAGTTTAGTGCCCAGGGACAGTGTAGATGCATGCACTAACATTCAAGATAAGGACTATGATACTACTCAACAATAATACCCCCAAATGTTATATATTCTGTGGGATTATCAGGCCTAAATTATCTTCATGTTTACACACCTCAATGCTAAAATGACACTTCCCTTTTACTCTGGAGAATTCAAACCCATAAAAGATTAAGTGTCAAAAATAACAATTACAGAAATTCAAATCAAGGAGCATAGGACTGAAAGAAACAACATTAACTGAATTCATTCATTGAGAAACAAATTAATTTCTTTATCTTTATCCACAGCCAGTAAGCTTCTCTAGCTTTGTGTTTACTATGGGGTAGAGAGGGAGATTTATGAGCATACAAACAGGGTATTAATGGGTCAAACACAGCCTAGCTGGCTTTATGGACAGATTATGAGCATTTTCACAAATTCAGTTTGATAGCAGTTTGATAACATTTTCTAGCGTTTCATAAATAAACCTTATTAGGGGCGCATTGGCACAATGCTAAAGGATTGGTACAGGGGATTGAGGAGAAGGAGGGGGGGGGTCTTTTTCTTTTTGCCTCTACTGACCATGTTGTTGTTCTCTCTCTTCTCGCTCCTCTTTCTGTCCGTTTTGTTTCTCTGTCTTCTGAACCCCCCTCCTAGGATCCATCTGGTACCTCTACTCCCCTTCAGAACACGGCCGGCCTGGTGGAATTCCCTGGACTAATTAATGAGTAGACAGTCACAGACGTGTCTGTCTCCCTACACCTCCTTCCCCCTGGAGAGACTTTATTGAAAAGAGAAATACATGAGATGGGCCGGCCAGAATGGTTCAGTCATACAGCACCAAAACATCATGTCAGCAATGAACTAAAGTTTGGGGCCTTGTTGTTATTTAGAGGTGTGAAACCCTCCTGAACTCAATATAATATATTGATGAAAATACTGGTTAAATACTAGTATCAGTAGCTATATTGAATAGACTGGGGAGTGGGAACCCCCTTTCAGTTGTATTAATAATACTGGGGGTTGTGTTATGAATTGCCATATGAAATGTCAGCAATATGAAATGTCAGTAACCACTCAAGTTAATATATATGAGGAGAGACTATTAGGGACTACAGCAGCAGGGATAGCCAGCCAGTCAGCCAGCTAGCCAGCCAGCCAGCTAGCCAGTCAGCCAGGTAGTCAGTGAGCCAGCCAGAGAGTCAATCAGCCAGCCAGCCAGCCAGCCAGTGAGCCCACCCAGAGAGTCTACAGGAGGCCTAGGGTCTATGACGTCATACCTCCCCTCCTCTACACTGACAACAAGGGCCCTAAGCCAGAACAAACTACTAATTTACAGTACAGTATATACACAGTTTGCTCTGCCACAGTGGCCAATGAAGGGTACTGTACTGTTAGCATCCAAACTACTGCCAACCAGTGCTGGAGAGCTGCTCACAAGAGTGAGTGACATCTCAGAGGGAGTGCCATAACTACAGTACTGTACTGTACTGTACATGGGCCAAACTCACTGCTGGCTGGGAGAGAGAGAAAAAAAGAAAATGAACAAGATGATATGTTTTTAAATATGTTCCTTCTCTTGTGCAACTTTGAGTCTGGACATATTAGCGGAGCTGGGCATCAATCATGCAAGAGTTAATGGCACATCCAGCCTATGAATCTTTCACCAACAAGTCCCTCTCTTCTCCCCAAACCAGGCTGGGTGGAGTGGGGCTCTTCCTGTTCAACAGCTGGTAGAGCATGGCACTGTGATGAGTATGAGGGCCCATGTGGATATGCCAGCCCCATCGCTTTGATCTATGCTTGTGGAACAGATAGCTGTGAGGTTCTGGGCCTGGTTCCTGGGCCTGGTTCTGGTTGCTTCTGCTCCATCCCTCCTCCACACAGACCTTGGTTCAAATACCACAAACCCTGCCATCTGGCACTCCATACAGACTAAAGCAAACACTGAAAGTATTTCAAAGATTTCAAATATAATTTGAGCCCAGATCTGCCTCCTCCACAGGCCTTTCCCAGGCAGGGAGGCAGCCTGAGCCAGGTTGGACTGGGTACAACACAGGAACAGCCTGGTGTGTCCATGGTCCCAGAGGCTCCAGTGACACACTTTCCCTTTTAATGGGGCCACCTGCAGCCCCGCGTCGGGCCCCCGTCCGAACACTGTCAGAGGGGAAAAGAGCAGGAGCTGGTTGGGCAGGCTTGCAGTGTGGTGGGCATCTGCAACTGGCATTGACTTTAAGAGGCCTCTCAGTTCTTCGTGTTGGAGAGAGAGTGCCATGGGCACCCATGCTGAATTGGCCACGGATACATGGGTTCAGGCCAGGAAGGGTACTGACACATGTCAGGAAATGCTTTCTCTGTGATCTGGGTCACAGGGAGTAAGTTCATGCTCTGTCTGCATTGGTGATGTGTCAAGTAAGAGGGTAAGCATGGAAGCTAGCTGTGTAAATCCCCTGAAAATAACATATCAGCCAATGGATGTGATCATAAACTCATATGGTAACAATGGATTATATATGACGTACTTGTATGCACTCTTCTGAATGCATTTCAGTCCATTATGTATCTCCTGGCATTGTTAACCCTGTCTATTCTAAACACTGGATAACTGAATGCATTTCAGTCCATTATGTATCTCCTGGCATTGTTAACCCTGTCTATTCTAAACACGGATAACTGAATGCATTTCAGTCCATTATGTATCTCCTGGCATTGTTAACCCTGTCTATTCTAAACACGGATAACTGAATGCATTTCAGTCCATCCTATGTATCTCCTGGCATTGTTAACCCTGTCTATTCTAAACACTGGATAACTGAATGAATGCATTTCAGTCTATTCCTGGATAACTGAATGCATTTCAGTCCATTATGTATCTCCTGGCATTGTTAACCCTGTCTATTCTAAACACTGGATAACTGAATGCATTTCAGTCCATTATGTATCTCCTGGCATTGTTAACCCTGTCTATTCTAAACACTGGATAACTGAATGCATTTAGTCCACTGAATGCATAACCCTTCTATTCTAAACACTGGATAACTGAATGCATTTCAGTCCATTATGTATCTCCTGGCATTGTTAACCCTGTCTATTCTAAACACTGGATAACTGAATGCATTTCAGTCCATTATGTATCTCCTGGCATTGTTAACCCTGTCTATTCTAAACACTGGATAACTGAATGCATTTCAGTCCATTATGTATCTCCTGGCATTGTTAACCCTGTCTATTCTAAACACTGGATAACTGAATGCATTTCAGTCCATTATGTATCTCCTGGCATTGTTAACCCTGTCTATTCTAAACACTGGATAACTGAATGCATTTCAGTCCATTATGTATCTCCTGGCATTGTTAACCCTGTCTATTCTAAACACTGGATAACTGAATGCATTTCAGTCCATTATGTATCTCCTGGCATTGTTAACCCTGTCTATTCTAAACACATAACTGAATGCATTTCAGTCCATTATGTATCTCCTGGCATTGTTAACCCTGTCTATTCTAAACACTGGATAACTGAATGCATTTCAGTCCATTATGTATCTCCTGGCATTGTTAACCCTGTCTATTCTAAACACTGGATAACTGAATGCATTTCATTAACCCTGTCTATTCTAAACACTGGATAAGTCTATTCATTGTTAAACTAAACACTGGATAACTGAATGCATTTCAGTCCATTATGTATCTCCTGGCATTGTTAACCCTGTCTATTCTAAACACTGGATAACTGAATGCATTTCAGTCCATTATGTATCTCCTGGCATTGTTAACCCTGTCTATTCTAAACACTGGATAACTGAATGCATTTCAGTCCATTATGTATCTCCTGGCATTGTTAACCCTGTCTATTCTAAACACTGGATAACTGAATGCATTTCAGTCCATTATGTATCTCCTGGCATTGTTAACCCTGTCTATTCTAAACACTGGATAACTGAATGCATTTCAGTCCATTATGTATCTCCTGGCATTGTTAACCCTGTCTATTCTAAACACTGGATAACTGAATGCATTTCAGTCCATTATGTATCTCCTGGCATTGTTAACCCTGTCTATTCTAAACACTGGATAACTGAATGCATTTCAGTCCATTATGTATCTCCTGGCATTGTTAACCCTGTCTATTCTAAACACTGGATAACTGAATGCATTTCAGTCCATTATGTATCTCCTGGCATTGTTAACCCTGTCTATTCTAAACACTGGATAACTGAATGCATTTCAGTCCATTATGTATCTCCTGGCATTGTTAACCCTGTCTATTCTAAACACTGGATAACTGAATGCATTTCAGTCCATTATGTATCTCCTGGCATTGTTAACCCTGTCTATTCTAAACACTGGATAACTGAATGCATTTCAGTCCATTATGTATCTCCTGGCATTGTTAACCCTGTCTATTCTAAACACTGGATAACTGAATGCATTTCAGTCCATTATGTATCTCCTGGCATTGTTAACCCTGTCTATTCTAAACACTGGATAACTGAATGCATTTCAGTCCATTATGTATCTCCTGGCATTGTTAACCCTGTCTATTCTAAACACTGGATAACTGAATGCATTTCAGTCCATTATGTATCTCCTGGCATTGTTAACCCTGTCTATTCTAAACACTGGATAACTGAATGCATTTCAGTCCATTATGTATCTCCTGGCATTGTTAACCCTGTCTATTCTAAACACTGGATAACTGAATGCATTTCAGTCCATTATGTATCTCCTGGCATTGTTAACCCTGTCTATTCTAAACACTGGATAACTGAATGCATTTCAGTCCATTATGTATCTCCTGGCATTGTTAACCCTGTCTATTCTAAACACGGATAACTGAAATGCATTCACATAATATGCAGTCAATAATCTAACTTCATCTGCTAGGATTGGCATATTTTTAAAATGTTTCAACTTTTCCTGTTGAAAAGCAATATCCCAAGTATAAATACAGTAAAGTACACACCCTAAATATGTTTTGAGCAAAGTAGTTTTTTTAAGTTTTAAGACACAACTGCAAACATCAAGGATTAGGACATTCAAGGAGTTGGTCTGATGGTGCCCGCTGATGTCATCGGCTGCCCTCTTGCTTGAGAAACAATAGAGGTCAGGAGGCACCTGAACCCCCTATTGGGAGTTGCCTTTTGTTAAGTAAATCAGGTGTTAAATGAGGTGAAAAGGAGACTGGAGTAGGACTTTAAATTTGTTTATACTCCTTCAATAATGGGGGTTAATCAAAAAGGGGTTTTGTCTTCCTCTCATCTGATGATAAGGTCTTTACATCTCAGTTAAATGTCTCCACTAAACTACTAACAGCTCCAGCTCCATAGCTACCCCCTGCTCCACTCCACTCCCTCTACTCCCCCTCACTCTGCTCTGAGCTAAAACATGATAATGCTGATTTAATGTGTGTATTTAAAGCAATAATTACCCAAACAAAGCTCGCAGTAGGAATCGTTGGACAACAGTGATGAAAAGGGCATGAATTCGCATAGAGCCTGGATTATGCATCACAAATGGCACCCTATTTCCTATACAGAGCCCTATGGACCCTTTATAGTGCACTTCAAAAGAAGTGCACTATAAAGGGAATAGGGTTCCATTTGGGACAGACTGGGAGTGTGTCTAGTACCTGGGGTGTAATTTCCTTAAACGCCATCCTACCAGGCAGTTAAAGAGGGGCGTTATAGAGAAACAGGGTGTCCACGATGCCTGGAGGCGCCTGCAGTGGGTACATTTATGGGTGCACTTTGCTCATTACACCAGGGGATAATCAGCCTTTAAACAAACCTGTCATTTCCTCCTGGGCCGCTGATGCCTCTGAAGTCCACAGCCAGTCAGCCAGCCAGCCAGCCAGTCAGTCAGACAGGCCTATTCATATCATTTAGCCTCATCGTCCCTCTGACAGACCCAGTCAGCCCACACAGAGAGAGAGAGAGACACACACGCAGGTACACACACACACGCAAACACACACACACACATACACAGCTCACTGACATTCTGCTACAATAATAAGGCACTTATCAGAGAGCAACAGATTTATAGTGACAAGTGATAGTGACAAGACACTTGGTTAGGTGGTGTAGAGGCGTTAGGGTGAGGGGGGGCTCATTCACTGACAGAACTGTAGAGGGGGGGTTGACCACACACACACACAGTTCATTAGGGTTTATGTGGGATCCAGAGGAACAGGTGAAATTATCTGTTGATTATAGTTATTTTAAAAGCATGTGTACATTTTGGAGCCATTGGCTTATTTACAACACAATATTTACCAGCTGTTATTTTGCCAAGCAACCAGTGAAAAGCATAGGTTACTGCAGCAACAGTGGATGTTCAGAGCAGCTGTATTCTGCCTCTGACTATCTGCCCCTCTCCATTCACTGGTACAGTATCACACCATGTTAGGAGGTCGTCGATATGTTTCAATCTAGATTAAAATCTCTCAAATCTGAAATGCTGTAGGCTATTTATTTCTAACTAGGCTACAAAAGCCTAATCATTTCAGGCATATCGTTTTTGAGGTAAACCAATTTTCTGCTAAACGCACACACCATCATTCATGACAGGAAACCTGACCCTGCGTTCTGAACAAAGTGGAAAGCGCAGAGAGTGAGTTAAGAAGGAATCAAAAAGAGAGCAATTTCATGGGAATTCAAGGGGATCAAATGGTGCCTTTATTGCAGGTTGAAGCCCCTGAACGGGGGCCTATGAAAGGCTGATCTGTGCTGTGCTACTTGGCTGCTACCTGGTTGGGTCTGGGCTGGATCTGGGCTAGATCTGGGCTGGGTCAGGTGAGACATCCACTGAGAGAGAGCACTCAGGGCTGCGGACACACCGTCACCAAACCCTCACAGGTCACCCTGCTTCACTGCTTTAGCCCTTAGCCTAGCATAGCACCACCACTAATGCATTTCCCAACAGGTACAGTGAGCAGGGCCGCGGAGACAAGGGCACAGGGCTTTGGGAGCCAGGTACATAGCTGTAACACTACGCTGATGGGACCACTCAGCTTTTCAGCTAGCAGGGCGAGGGCGATGAGACGCAGGGCTTTTAAGTGAATGGAGCTAAATAAATGAGAAGGGTTTTTGGCTTTGAGTCTTTGACTGGTGAATGCTGGTGATGACAATCCAGGTCAAAGGTTATCTCACATCTTACCAGGGTGTGTGGAGCAAATTCAATTTGGCGGCAGGGACAAAAGTATCTCAGGGCCAAAGAGGAAATATCCTTCATAATTATACAACCCTCACTCAAAGCCTCACGCCAACCCTCCCTGTAGAGCCGCAACAACAATGGGACTTAATTACATTTGACATTATATGTCTCCAACCCCTCCTATCTTCAAAGTAAAACACATTGACGACAAATTTGGCATTGGGATTCAGGCTCATGGCTACTCGCCATGCTAGTTCCCCTTTTTTCTGTGCCATATGCCAAGACAAATCATATTAACATGTTACTAAAGAATACTAAACCTTTTGGCTCCAGTCCTCGGCCATGCCAGTGTGCCAGAAAACTTCATTAAGCGCAAGAGAATTCTTTTAGGAAACCTTGCCTCAGTTGCAATTATAAATAAGTTCCTTCATGGAGAGAAGCCCCCGTCATGGGTGGGCTGGTGGCTGGGCCGCGGGGGCAGCAGGGCGATGGGGCGTTGGAGCTGGGGGCGTCTGGCTGGCTGGCGTGCAGACAACTGATCACTACTCTGAATGAAAAAGCAAGCTCAGTGAGCCAGCTCAAGTAACTGCGTTGTTACTGAATAAATGTTGCCGGCAACAAAGTTCAACAAAGAACCATTTGTCAACATGTTTACACCATAAATACTTATAACTATGGTGACGAAAGCAAAAAAAATAGGTTTCAATTGAATCCCCATAGGGGAATGGAAAGTAAAGGAGGAAAACACAATCTAGTCTGGGATTTGCTGTTTATAAGACACAACAAAACAACCACATGGGGACTGGGAGATGTGCTGGTGCTTCTGTGGTGGAGGCACAAAGAGCCAGGTACCAGGCCTCAGTTGGATTGTGTGTAAGGTGAGATGATTGGGGCTGTTGAACAGTTACAATACAACAGACTCTTACGTATTCATTTCCACCAAGGACCTTGCCATCATATGGCTTCCTACCCACCACCCACCCACCCACCCACCCACCCACACACACACACACACACACACACACACACACACACACACACACACACACACACACACACACACACACACACACACACACACACACACACTTTCCCTCTTGTCCCTGAGCTGCTCTCTCCAATTAAATTAAGTTAGAAAACAGTGTTCATTAGACAAGTGTTCCTCACAATCTGGCAACCCTGACGGTTTTACCCAGCCTTCCCATGGACCCCTGAGGCAAGAGCTCCAGCACGAAACATATTCATTTAATCTTAAATTACATTACTTTATTACTTCATTTATTTGCTTAGTAAACACTATGAAACCAGGGAATCTCACACATTCAGCTTCTGCATGCAAATAAGGCCTAAACACATACAGACTGGTATAAACACTGATGTAGTCTAATCAAAGAAAAATCATGTTCAACTACCGAAAACTTGCTCAAAAGCACAAACTAGAATTTGTGTTAACTTTATATTACTTCAAACTGTATTTCATTATATAACTGTAACTCACATACCAAAGTCTACAGAATATCAATAACTCCAAGTAATGACTCTGTGACAAGCTACAAGCATGCAGTTATGTAGTTCTACAAGCCATTTTTGCTCTCTTTTGTGTTCATGTAGAAAACACATGGAACCGTGGTAAGAGCTATGTAGTTATCTGTTATGATCTGTAATTATCTATTATCTAGTATAAGGTAATTACACATGATATCTTGTAGTTACCTAGGTATGCAATTGTAATGTAAAGACATGCCTTGAATTATCGGCTATATTCCAAATGTAACTGAGATCAACAATATAACTGAAAGGTAAGCCTTGGAACCTTTTCTCCAGGCCCGTTAAGAAAAGATAAAAGCCTTTAGTGAAGCCAAGCTGGACCAAAGCCCAAGTGTCACACAGCCAAAGATAATAATCCTGACATAGTCCAAGAGACTGACAAGAGACTGAGAGAGAGAGAGAGAGAGAGAGAGAGAGAGAGAGAGAGAGAGAGAGAGAGAGAGAGAGAGAGAGAGAGAGAGAGAGAGAGAGAGAGAGAGAGAGAGAGAGACCGCCTCTCGTAACACCTAAGCCTCCCCTGGCCTTGATCTGATCTGTCGTGACGTGGTAGGACCATTTCTGGGATAATTAGGAATAATTATTAGACAATCCTCTGTGGTTGTGAACACAAGTCTTAGATTAGGAAATAGAACAGAAACTCTTTGTGAATGTCGTGAGGAGTTAAGCACTGTCATGTCATAGTTCTAGCAGACCTAGCCAATACATGTTTCTTCTCCTCCATCACAAATCCCACTAAAAGGAAAAAAAATAAAAAATCTTCCCAAAATGTTTCACACAGTATGGGGTGATGTCGAAGAACTTTCAAAACATAAAAACAGACAGAAACTAAGAAGGGGGTTAGTTTAACACCAAATGTAGCTGTTCCTTTCACATTCTCATTAAATAATAGCTTGTGAAAGCTTAAGACTAGTAGCCATGTTGAGCCTCACTAATGTCCATTTGGGCTCTTTTCATCTGTGGTTGCCTCCTGAGGCCTGGTTCAGACAGTGTTATGAATGGGAGAGCTGTTTAGCGAGTGCACCTGGACCAGGCTGCTGTCTCCTTGCCACTCCATCACTCAATGACCCCAACATACGACATGCCACTCCAATCATGAGAGAGGTACAGAAATCCCCTACTACCTGTTCCATGTGATACACATACTGTTACTAAGCACATACACCCACACCCACATACACACACCTCCCTGATAGACAGGGCGAGGGATGAAGCGACAGGGATCAGGCCTCCTGTTTCAAACACACCATTAATCTTTCTTCCTTTCTCCTCTCTGACACGTGAAGCGGACCCTCCCAGCACAGCCCAGCGGCCCAGACCTTGAACCAACCGCCAACCACCTCCTCTGGTCTCCGATAAGATCTGAGCAAAGCGGCAGGCCGCCTGCGGAGCACCGGTACCCCTCAGCCACTCACAGCCCGTTCTACCCCCTGCCTCACTCAACTCACTAACAAGCAACCATTACAGACTGATGGGAAGCTGAAACCTAACCGATCTCTATGCACACACACACACATCTCTATACACACACACGCACACATACACGCACACACATCTCTCCCTGCCCGACAATTTCTCTGATTGTAGTCAGATGCCAAACGGAGGAGAAGAGAGATCTGCGATCACTTCCGACGCCCACCTCCAGGCGACGGCACAACAAAGGCTCTCTAAACGGGAGTCCTCCTACAGAGGAGGCACACAAACCCCACCACCGGTGAGGAGAGGGGGCCTGGAGGAAACAGTAACACACACTGCTGTGAAAAGGGAAAACAACTCGAAATCCACCCATGTGTAGAGGTGTCTTCACAGTTCACTCAGACACTAAACTCATGTGGGTTTTTTATTGAAGACAAACCACGATCCTCCTCAGGTTTTGTATCCACACAGTGGAAGGAAGCTGTGATGATGGTTGACAGACAGGGACATTTAATTGATACCCACTGCAGTGAGATTGATATGACAGGGAATCATTGTGATGCGTGTTCGAACAGCAGCTGACAACAAGGTGAAGTGTGTCTCTGAGCCATACATTTAATACACACCTGATTACCTGATGGGGAGACACTGATAGTCATATCTGTTTGTCAAAGGTGTCAGACCTATTAATTTAGAAATATTCCCTTGTCATCTAAACAACTTCCATTGTATCAGCCTTGGGAACGTTCCATTGCCTCAGCCTTGGGAATGTTTCAATATCCTAGCCTTGGGAATGTTCCAATGTATCAGCCTTGGGAAAGTTCCATTGTATCAGCCTTGGGAACATTCCATTGTATCAGCCTTGGGAACATTCCATTGTATCAGCCTTGGGAAAGTTCCATTGTATCAGCCTTGGGAACATTCCATATCAGCCTTGGGAACGTTCCATTGTATCAGCCTTGGGAAAGTTCCATTGTATCAGCCTTGGGAACATTCCATTGCCTCAGCCTTGGGAACATATCCATGGGAATGTTCTCAGCCTTGGGAAAGTTCCATTGTATCAGCCTTGGGAACATTCCATTGTCTCAGCCTTGGGAACGTTCCATTGTATCAGCCTTGGGAACGTTCCATTGTATCAGCCTTGGGAACATTCCATTGTATCAGCCTTGGGAACGTTCCATTGTATCAGCCTTGGGAACATTCCATTGTCTCAGCCTTGGGAACATTCCATTGTCTCAGCCTTGGGAACATTCCATTGTCTCAGCCTTGGGCACATTCCATTGTCTCAGCCTTGGGAACGTTCCATTGTATCAGCCTTGGGAACATTCCATTGTATCAGCCTTGGGAACGTTCCATTGTATCAGCCTTGGGAACGTTCCATTGTATCAGCCTTGGGAACATTCCATTGTATCAGCCTTGGGAATGTTCAATGATAGAAGCCTGATCCCAGAACTGTTTGTGCTGTCCTGCCAACTCCCATACACAAACAGATCAATAGTAACACAGATCTGTGACCACCAGGCTACAAAAATAGCAGTCGTATCCCCAAATCTGCTTGCAGGGAGAGAACGTGCCAATGATGTGGATGGAGAGAAAGGGACGAAAGAGATGAATGACCTTAAACTCTGCGTCTGGAGCTAAGCACTGAGCCATCTTGACAGGACAGGACAGGCCTGTTGGGACGGGACGGGGGGGGCTAGCATATCTCAGCTGAGGTCTTTTCCTCTTAGAGCGGCTCGTGTCCCCATTCCATTTTAATCAAACCCATCCAATCAGGCCAGATTACAATAGTAAAGTACAGGGAGCCGCTTGAGGACATTGTCTGGTTGAGGTTAATACTCCTGATTCGTCTCCCAAGAAGCTTTACTTTCTCCGCCTGGGGCAGACTGGAGTATTGTCAAGGCCTTCTGCTGCTGAGTAGGGCCATAAGGAGTCCTAAGGAGGGTCTGCTCTTTACCTTACCCTTCTGTTCTGCTGAGGAGTACTGTAGGAACCATAAGGAACTGGAAGTATTAAGAGGGAGAAAGTAGGGCCCTGCTATTTCCCCCCCCCCCTTGTATCTGCACTGGGGGCAGATGAATGCTCTGCCCATTGATGCCAACCTCCTGTCTCGTTAAGTATGGTAGTCTTATTTCTATCTGAAACATTTCCCCTTTATCAATTTGGGCCTAGTCTTGGCAAAACTGAATTGAACCCAACCAAACTAGATCCATCCCAGCATCTAATGGTAACCAGTCCTGCCTTCTGAAGGAGATTATTATTTTTGTGTTTCACTGTGTTCCAACTTGGTGTTCCAACTTTTCAGAGCCTTTCTTAGTAGAGCTAAGTAGACATTGTTAACAAGAAAGACAGAAACTCTTGTAGGTTCTTATAAGTGAACAAAAGCCTGGAAAAGAGGTGCTCTAGTCTGTCTGACTGCTTCTGCTGCCATCCCCCTGAAATCACCATCTTAATCTAGGAGTCAGGCTGCATTGCATTCTGTCTGGTTTCTGTGTTACAACCAGGGGAGAGGATAGAGAGGAGCGGAGTGGGCCTGGCCAAGGGAGACATCAAAGAGGCCAGGGAGACACGTATGGCTGCTAATTTTTCAGGCCGGAGCATTTGTGTCAAAGAGCTTGGATTTGAGAGGCTCTCCTCACTTCAAAGCCTGGCACCTTAAAAGGTCTGGCTGTGTTTTGAAGTGGATCTGCAGAGGTGAATGAGAATCAAGCAGCCGCTGCTAGACCCTTCAGAAGTCAGGCTCACTCTCTTTAACCCCCTGCTCCCCTCCACACACCTACCACTACCCCTCCCCGCCCGCCTCCACAAAGAAGAAGAGAAGAAGAAAAACAAGAAAATTCAATAATGCCTTAGAGAGGCAGGATTACCTGAGGAGACGCCTGCTAACTCTGCTGTGCCGGGAGTGAAATCTAAAGTGCCCCCCTTTCCTTTTTTCTCTCCTCTCTCTCTCTCTCTCTCTCTCTCTCTCTCTCTCTCTCTCTCTCTCTCGGCTAAAGACAGCCCTCAAAAAGCACATCAAATCTCTCCTTTGATGCCACAGCAAGCAATTAACCCCTTGAGTCCAAAATTACAGATTGCTGGTTGAAGTGACACTTTTTAGATGGGTTGTGGGTTGTGTGTTTGTGTGTGTGCGTGCATGGGTGGGGTGTATTGTTGTATTGTTTGTTTTCAGACCAGACTACTTCTTTAATGAAGCGGTTGGTTGGAGTCAGCGCAGTACCATGCTGTATTTGAGACAACCCATTTCTGTCAGTTTGAGAAGTAAAGTAGGCTAAACCTCTAGAGAAGGGTTATCTGGGGCTGGGAGGAAGTGTTACTGCAGCACTCCATTATTTGTTACTCCTGCTCACTTCTGAGGAACACTGCTGCAAGACACAGCCTGGAACAAAGGAGACGGGCTCCTTGTGAATCTTAATTAAGTCGTGGGCGCATGCAACCAAACAATGAGGGTTGCGTCCCAATTGGGACCCTATTCCTATATAGTGCGCTACTTTTGACCAGAGCCCTATGGGAATAGGGTGTCATTTGGGACACAATCGATGTCTACCCCTGATTTCTACTGTGTGTTGTGTCACCACCACCGCTCTGCCTGTATTGTGTTTGCATCAAAAATAATTAGACGGCTTGTGAGGAGAGGTGGAGAACTAGAGATAAATCCTCTATGTTATGTTCCCTTGACTGGTGTAGAAGATAAAGAACCTTATAGGACAGTTGTGTATTAACACTGGATAAACAGCATGTATGGTGAAGGGGTTCAACACTGGGATGGGATTTTATACAACAACTATTTCAGAGCTCATACGGGGGCAGGTGAGTGTGTGACAAGCCTTGCAGAGGAATGTGATGACACTGCTCCAGACAGTGGTGTGACAGGTGTGTGTGTGTGTCTGAATATTTTCACAATTGAAAGGGACATCCTCCACAGACATCCTGCCACAAGCGAACACACCTCTCCCTTATCTGAACAATTAAAGCAAAACCAAAGTGATTTATTACACCTTATAGATCTGGTGTCTGTTTCTACTGAGGACCAACGAGTCATCTAACTCATCTCACACACCAGATTCATGGCCTTTTAATCCTCCTGCCGGATACAGATACTGTTCTGATCTCAAGACATTGTTTTATGGAGGTCTCTCTGCTCTGCACCCACCACCCTCCCCTGGTAGACACTGAAATACACAATGATTATAGGCAACTCTACTGTATATTGTATGACAGCCCCATCTACGTGAGAAACTTACAATCATGTTTCATTAACTTGGCTTGAATGAAGCCTCATTTCAAGCATCGAGGAGCTTAAGATTTATGTGAAATTAATAACATAACAGATGTGTTCACAATTCCTGCCACCCCTCTGGTAAGAATATACTGTAGTATATAAGAATATACTGTAGTATATAAGAATATACTGTAGAAATACTGATTACCTCAAGAAACTCCAAAGTACTATTGAGGACTGTCCTCAAAAGCTCAAGAGCTTGTCACTTACATCCTTCAATGCCAAAATACCAGAGGGATACTCACATGACAGGTATATATCAAATGGCCTTAATCTATAATCTACACCGTCTCTCTGCTTTTAGCCTATCTGGGGCACATCTTAAAAAGTGAGGTGCTGCATGCAGGAGGACAGTAAAATCATAGAGGAACACCAGGAAATCCTAGTAGGACATAATACGCAGGCAGGACGCTGTTTTATTTCTCATGAGATGCTATAATAACTTTTCATCAGTTATGTTCTTCCAACAAAATGCATATCTGTGTTCACAAATGTCTCCACTCTTCCCTGCCGCTTGGGGAGCCCTGTACTAGATAGCCTCAGGCCAAAAACACTGTAGTGTTCTCTTTCCCTTTCTTACAGTACTTCCTTTCTCTCTCTGGGTTACAAACACAGGGACATGAGCTTCACAATCCACTATCTTCCACAGTGCTGCCCATCTATTCCCAAGGCGTTTCACCAGAGCACCTCAGACATACACAGGAGGAGAGGCAGAATCACTCTAATGTCTGCTCTTTAGAGAGAGAGAGAGAGAGAGAGAGAGAGAGAGAGAGAGAGAGTGAAAGAGAGTGAAAGAGAGTGAGAGAGAGAGAAAGAGAGTGAGAGGGAGGGAGAGAGAGTGAGAGAAAGAGAGAGAGAGAGAAAGAAAGAGAGAGTGAGAGGAAGGAAGAGAGAGAGAGAGTTATGATAAATCATTCAGGTAAGGGGTTTTGTTCCAATGTGCCATAGAGCGGCTGCTGCGATCCCAATCCCTTTTTACAGTTTCCTTTGTCTTAGACTAAAACTGTCTGGATGTGATATGACAGAACATCCAACTACCTCTGCAGTTTGTTTATGCTGATCCATGGATCCGTCACTTTAATGCTTCCAAATTCAATATGACATCATTGACATATTCCCATTTAGAAGAATAACTGATTCTAGAGCAGTGAGAGATATCACAGGTTGTTCACCTGTCATTGCACAAAATCCATCATGAAACTCGATTTTCAGAGAGAAGTTTTATTTTAGTTTTAGATTTTTCTTACATTTTGTGAGATTGACACATTTCTCAAGATACACACCTGCTCTTTAATGGCGGGGGTGCTGTAACAATTAGATTCCAGGTTTTTATTTGCATTTGTTTGGTGTGAATCTACTTCCGTACTAGAGTAGAAACAAGTCTCACCGATAGTTCAACGTTAGGCCTGTAACCAGTAGGCAGTAGAATAGATGAACAGATCAAATAGAACATGCAAAAAGAACCCCTCTCATTTGCATGTAAAACTCTACTAATTCAAACTGTGGAATAAAAGGAAATACACCAAGAAGTGAACAAGAACAGCTGGCTGTGTGATGAAATACCATTAATAAAAGCTAAACCGACAAACTGACAACGATCGTGAATATATTAAAAGCCATTTGAGTCTGTGACTAATATTCATTTGCTTCTTCATAATTAATGTAATCATTTTTTCCCCTTTTCTTCTCCTCTCACCGCTTGAACTATGAATCCAATTTATTGTCGGCCTCATTGAAGACACTGTATTTATTCATGATTGTGCAGTCGCTCTTACTGTCTCATTGGATCTTTGGGTCTTAATGTGTGTATGTCTTTGTTAGTGGCAGAGTGGCAGCGCTGGCAGAATTCCCGTCTGCGTCAGACAGCACGCTGGCTTGATTCAGCTGTTGAAGCTTAAATACAATGAAAACAGGAAAACAATAAAGAGAAATCTGAGTTATTAAATTGGATATTGCGGTAATGCATAATCTAACTTCATCTCAATGGCTCCGCGGGAAAGTCTTTGTCTAGCCAGAGAGAGCAGAGGCACTCCAATAATTGAAAACCAATTCAAAATTTTATGAGAGCCGAGCCTCTATGCAAAAAAGTGGGTGGACTGGATGAATGAAGTGGAGGGAGTACATTGATCATTATAACCTTATTATTTTTTTCTCATTTCTAGATGAACAATTGTCTCCTGTATTATATGATCAAACTGAGTTTGGCTAATAAAGTCTGGAGAAGAAGGCGGCTTACAGTGTGTCACTCAGACTGTTTTCTAATGGCGTCTAATACTAGTACACTCTGAACTCCCAACCCTTTACTCCTCTACTTTCTCTGCTTAGTTAACACTTCAATGGGCACATTGGGTCTCTGACTGACTGACTCCTGCAGCGAACACAGCAGAGCAGAATAAAGCAGAGCATTGTCCTATTAAAGTGTCTTTAATCATTTCACTTTAAATGGCTGGGTAATGTCCAATACGTCCGTTTTATAACTACGTTGAGTCAACAACTGGTACGACTCTTCAACATTCATGTTGCTACATCTCTCAGGGTGTTGAGTTCCACACCACAGAAGTTCTAAGAGAAGTCACTTCTGTAAGAGACACAAGCACACACACACACACAGACGAACAGACACACACGAACAGACACACACACACACACACAGACACACACACGCACAGACACACTCACACGCACACAGACACATAGATACACACGCACAGACACACACACACACACGAACAGACACACACACGCACACACACACATAGATACACACGCACAGACACACACACACGAACAGACACACACACGCACACAGACACATAGATACACACGAACAGACACACACACACACACACAGACACACACACGCACAGACACACACACACGAACAGACACACACACGCACACAGACACATAGATACACACGCACAGACACACACTCACACACATAGATACACACGAACAGACACACACACTCACACACACACATAGATACACACGCACAGACACACACACACGAACAGACACACACACGCACACAGACACATAGATACACACGAACAGACACACACACGCACACAACCATATAGATACACACGCACAGACACACACGCACCCATGCACACACACACAGCTCTTCAATTGTGATTGGCGTCCAATTATTTTAGTCTCATGAAGGTGAGTTATGAGAGTGGGGTGGGGGGAGGTGGCAGGGGAGCTGGGGGGCCGGGGGAGAGGGGGGAGTCAGCGTATCTCTGACAAGGTGTTCATTTACTAATAAATAGGGGGTGAGGTGGGGTCTGTGGGAGGGCCGTGATGTGCTGTAGTCCTGGTGCTGGCCCAAGGGTGATCCGTGGAGAGATGGGAGCACGGGGCCTTGGCTAGCGGCCAGCGCTCACTGTACTTATCCCTCTCCTCTTGCCAGGAGAACATCCATCTCCCGCTCGGCCCTGACACTCCGTTTATTCCCACATTCATTTGTCATGTCCCCCAATCACTGCGATGAATAGAAACGCTCCGACTATGATGGATGAGCTTTCTAATTAAGACCCAAAGAAAAGATCTGCGCTCAACTTGAGACCACACTTTTTATTTTTCTCTCCCTCCTCTCTCTGTTCATCTAATAAGAGTCCAGCCTTCTTTTTTAAAGAGCTGGTGAGTAATGGTCTTTGTAGCCACTGTCAGTCTACTGTAGGTCATCTGACCAGACAGGAGGGAGAGGACGGGGGGGGCTGAAACTACTCTGCTGTACTCAGGATGCTGCTTGCTTTTGTTTGTTTGTTTGCTGTGTTTTAAACAAAGAGCGCATGGCATTGAGAATTCCATGTGTTACTGTAGACTAGAACAATATGACATATAGGTTACTGTAGACTAGAACAATATGACATATAGGTTACTGTAGACTAGAACAATATGACATATAGGTTACTGTAGACTAGAACAATATGACATATAGGTTACTGTAGACTAGAACAATATGACATATAGGTTACTGTAGACTCTAGAACAATATGACATATAGGTTACTGTAGACTCTAGAACAATATGACATATAGGTTACTGTAGACTAGAACAATATGACATATAGGTTACTGTAGACTAGAACAATATGACATATAGGTTACTGTAGACTAGAACAATATGACATATAGGTTACTGTAGACTAGAACAATATGACATATAGGTTACTGTAGACTAGAACAATATGACATATAGGTTACTGTAGACTAGAACAATATGACATATAGGTTACTGTAGACTAGAACAATATGACATATAGGTTACTGTATACTAGAACAATATGACATATAGGTTACTGTAGACTAGAACAATATGACATATAGGTTAGGTTACATATAGGTTGTAGACTAGAACAATATGACATATAGGTTACTGTAGACTAGAACAATATGACATATAGGTTACTGTAGACTAGAACAATATGACATATAGGTTACTGTAGACTAGAACAATATGACATATAGGTTACTGTAGACTAGAACAATATGACATATAGGTTACTGTAGACTAGAACAATATGACATATAGGTTACTGAACAATATGACATATAGGTTACTAGAACAATATGACATATAGGTTACTGTAGACTAGAACAATATGACATATAGGTTACTGTAGACTAGAACAATATGACATATAGGTTACTGACTAGACTAGAACAATATGACATATAGGTTACTGTAGACTAGAACAATATGACATATAGGTTACTGTAGACTCTAGAACAATATGACATATAGGTTACTGTAGACAATATGACATATAGAACAATATGACATATAGGTTACTGTAGACTCTAGAACAATATGACATATAGGTTACTGTAGACTAGAACAATATGACATATAGGTTACTGTAGACTAGAACAATATGACATATAGGTTACTGTAGACTAGAACAATATGACATATAGGTTACTGTAGACTAGAACAATATGACATATAGGTTACTGTAGACTCTAGAACAATATGACATATAGGTTACTGTAGACTAGAACAATATGACATATAGGTTACTGACTAGAACAATATGACTAGAACAATAGAACATATAGGTTACTGTAGACTAGAACAATATGACATATAGGTTACTGTAGACAATATGACAATATGACATATAGGTTATATAGATGACTAGAACAATATGACATATAGGTTACTGTAGACTAGAACAATATGACATATAGGTTACTGTAGACTCTAGAACAATATGACATATAGGTTACTGTAGACTCTAGAACAATATGACATATAGGTTACTGTAGACTCTAGAACTAGAACAATATGACATATAGGTTACTGTTAGAACAATATGACATATAGGTTACTGTAGACTCTAGAACAATATGACATATAGGTTACTGTAGACTAGAACAATATGACATATAGGTTACTGTAGACTAGAACAATATGACATATAGGTTACTGTAGACTAGAACAATATGACATATAGGTTACTGTAGACTCTAGAACAATATGACATATAGGTTACTGTAGACTAGAACAATATGACATATAGGTTACTGTAGACTCTAGAACAATATGACATATAGGTTACTGTAGACTCTAGAACAATATGACATATAGGTTACTGTAGACTAGAACAATATGACATATAGGTTACTGTAGACTAGAACAATATGACATATAGGTTACTGTAGACTCTAGAACAATATGACATATAGGTTACTGTAGACTCTAGAACAATATGACATATAGGTTACTGTAGACTAGAACAATATGACATATAGGTTACTGTAGACTAGAACAATATGACATATAGGTTTACTGAACAATATGACATATAGGTTACTGTAGACTAGAACAATATGACATATAGGTTACTGTAGACTCTAGAACAATATGACATATAGGTTACTGTAGACTCTAGAACAATATGACATATAGGTTACTGTAGACTCTAGAACAATATGACATATAGGTTACTGTAGACTAGAACAATATGACATATAGGTTACTGTAGACTAGAACAATATGACATATAGGTTACTGTAGACTAGAACAATATGACATATAGGTTACTGTAGACTAGAACAATATGACATATAGGTTACTGTAGACTCTAGAACAATATGACATATAGGTTACTGTAGAACAATATGACATCTAGAACAATATGACAATATAGGTTACTGTAGACTAGAACAATATGACATATAGGTTAACAATATGACATATAGGTTACTGTAGACTAGAACAATATGACATATAGGTTACTGTAGACTCTAGAACAATATGACATATAGGTTACTGTAGACTAGAACAATATGACATATAGGTTACTGTAGACTAGAACAATATGACATATAGGTTACTGTAGACTAGAACAATATGACATATAGGTTACTGAACAATATGACATATAGGTTACTGTAGAACAATATGACATATAGGTTACTGTAGACTAGAACAATATGACATATAGGTTACTGTAGACTAGAACAATATGACATATAGGTTACTGTAGACTCTAGAACAATATGACATATAGGTTACTGTAGACTAGAACAATATGACATATAGGTTACTGTAGACTAGAACAAATATGACATAACAGGTTATAGATCTAGAACAATATGACATATAGGTTACTGTTAGAACTGTAGACTAGAACAATATGACATATAGGTTACTGTAGACTCTAGAACAATATGACATATAGGTTACTGTAGACTCTATAACAATATGACATATAGGTTACTGTAGACTAGAACAATATGACATATAGGTTACTGTAGACTCTATAACAATATGACATATAGGTTACTGTAGACTAGAACAATATGACATATAGGTTACTGTAGACTCTAGAACAATATGACATATAGGTTACTGTAGACTAGAACAATATGACATATAGGTTACTGTAGACTAGAACAATATGACATATAGGTTACTGTAGACTCTAGAACAATATGACATATAGGTTACTGTAGACTAGAACAATATGACATATAGGTTACTGTAGACTAGAACAATATGACATATAGGTTACTGTAGACTAGAACAATATGACATATAGGTTACTGTAGACTAGAACAATATGACATATAGGTTACTGTAGACTCTAGAACAATATGACATATAGGTTACTGTAGACTCTAGAACAATATGACATATAGGTTACTGTAGACTAGAACAATATGACATATAGGTTACTGTAGACTAGAACAATATGACATATAGGTTACTGTAGACTAGAACAATATGACATATAGGTTACTGTAGACTCTAGAACAATATGACATATAGGTTACTGTAGACTAGAACAATATGACATATAGGTTACTGTAGACTCTAGAACAATATGACATATAGGTTACTGTAGACTAGAACAATATGACATATAGGTTACTGTAGTTACTGTAGGTTACTGTAGACTCTAGAACAATATGACATATAGGTTACTGTAGACTAGAACAATATGACATATAGGTTACTGTAGACTCTAGAACAATATGACATATAGGTTACTAGACTAGAACAATATGACATATAGGTTAGAACAATATGACATATAGGTTACTGTAGACTAGAACAATATGACATATAGGTTACTGTAGACTAGAACAATATGACATATAGGTTACTGTAGACTAGAACAATATGACATATAGGTTACTGTAGACTAGAACAATATGACATATAGGTTACTGTAGACTAGAACAATATGACATATAGGTTACTGTAGACTAGAACAATATGACATATAGGTTACTGTAGACTAGAACAATATGACATATAGGTTACTGTAGAACAATATGACTAGAACAATATGACATATAGGTTACTGTAGACTAGAACAATATGACATATAGGTTACTGTAGACTAGAACAATATGACATATAGGTTACTGTAGACTAGAACAATATGACATATAGGAACAATATGACACATACTGTAGACTAGAACAATATGACATATAGGTTACTGTAGACTAGAACAATATGACATATAGGTTACTGTAGACTAGAACAATATGACATATAGGTTACTGTAGACTAGAACAATATGACATATAGGTTACTGTAGACTCTAGAACAATATGACATATAGGTTACTGTAGACTAGAACAATATGACATATAGGTTACTGTAGACTAGAACAATATGACATATAGGTTTGTAGACTAGAACTAGGTTAGACTAGAACAATATGACATATAGGTTACTGTAGACTAGAACAATATGACATATAGGTTACTGTAGACTAGAACAATATGACATATAGGTTACTGTAGACTAGAACAATATGACATATAGGTTACTGTAGACTAGAACAATATGACATATAGGTTACTGTAGATATAGGTTACTAGAACAATATGACATATAGGTTACTGTAGACTAGAACAATATGACATATAGGTTACTGTAGACTAGAACAATATGACATATAGGTTACTGTAGACTAGAACAATATGACATATAGGTTACTGTAGAACAATATGACATATAGGTTACTGTAGACTCTAGAACAATATGACATATAACAATATGACATATAGGTTACTGTAGACTAGAACAATATGACATATAGGTTACTGTAGACTAGAACAATATGACATATAGGTTACTGTAGACTAGAACAATATGACATATAGGTTACTGTAGACTAGAACAATATGACATATAGGTTACTGTAGACTAGAACAATATGACATATATGAACAATATGACATATAGGTTACTGTAGACTAGAACAATATGACATATAGGTTACTGTAGACTAGAACAATATGACATATAGGTTACTGTAGACTAGAACAATATGACATATAGGTTACTGTAGACTAGAACAATATGACATATAGGGTTAGAACAATATGTAGGACTCTAGAACAATATGACATATAGGTTACTGTAGACTAGAACAATATGACATATAGGTTACTGTAGACTAGAACAATATGACATATAGGTTACTGTAGACTCTAGAACAATATGACATATAGGTTACTGTAGACTAGAACAATATGACATATAGGTTACTGTAGACTAGAACAATATGACATATAGGTTACTGTAGACTAGAACAATATGACATATAGGTTACTGTAGACTAGAACAATATGACATATAGGTTACTGTAGACTCTAGAACAATATGACATATAGGTTACTGTAGACTAGAACAATATGACATATAGGTTACTGTAGACTAGAACAATATGACATATAGGTTATATGACATATAGGTTACTGTAGACTCTAGAACAATATGACATATAGGTTACTGTAGACTAGAACAATATGACATATAGGTTACTGTAGACTCTAGAACAATATGACATATAGGTTACTGTAGACTAGACTAGAAAATATGACATATAGGTTATAGACTAGAACAATATGACATTAGGTTACTGTAGACTAGAACAATATGACATATAGGTTACTGTAGACTAGAACAATATGACATATAGGTTAGACTAGAACAATAGACTAGAACAATATGACATATAGGTTACTGTAGACTAGAACAATATGACAGAGGTTACAACTCTAGAACAATATGACATATAGGTTACTGTAGACTAGAACAATATGACATATAGGTTACTGTAGACTAGAACAATATGACATATGGTTACTGTAGACTAGAAGAACAATATGACATATAGGTTACTGTAGACTAGAACAATATGACATATAGGTTACTGTAGAACAATATGACTAGACTAGAACAATATGACATATAGGTTACTGTAGACTAGAACAATATGACATATAGGTTACTGTAGACTAGAACAATATGACATATAGGTTACTGTAGACTAGAACAATATGACATATAGGTTACTGTAGACTAGAACAATATGACATATAGGTTAACAGACTATGACATATAGGTTACTGTAATAGAACAATATGACATATAGGTTACTGTAGACTAGAACAATATGACATATAGGTTACTGTAGACTAGAACAATATGACATATAGGTTACTGTAGACTAGAACAATATGACATATAGGTTACTGTAGACTAGAACAATATGACATATAGGTTACTGTAGACTAGAACAATATGACATATAGGTTACTTACTAGAACAATATGACATATAGGTTACTGTAGACTAGAACAATATGACATATAGGTTACTGTAGACAATATGACTAGAACAATATGACATATAGGTTACTGTAGACTAGAACAATATGACATATAGGTTACTGTAGACTAGAACAATATGACATATAGGTTACTGTAGACTAGAACAATATGACATATAGGTTACTGTAGACTCTAGAACAATATGACATATAGGTTACTTAGACTAGAACAATATGACATATAGGTTACTGTAGACTAGAACAATATGACATATAGGTTACTGTAGACTAGAACAATATGACATATAGGTTACTGTAGACTAGAACAATATGACATATAGGTTACTGAACAATAGACATATAGGTTACTAGAACAATATGACATATAGGTTACTGTAGACTAGAACAATATGACATATAGGTTACTGTAGACTAGAACAATATGACATATAGGTTACTGTAGACTAGAACAATATGACATATAGGTTACTGACTAGAACAATATGACATATAGGTTACTGTAGACTAGAACAATATGACATATAGGTTACTGTAGACTAGAACAATATGACATATAGGTTACTGTAGACTCTAGAACAATATGACATATAGGTTACTGTAGACTAGAACAATATGACATATAGGTTACTGTAGACTAGAACAATATGACATATAGGTTACTGTAGACTAGAACAATAGAGGTTACTGTAGACTAGAACAATATGACATATAGGTTACTGTAGACTAGAACAATATGACATATAGGTTACTGTAGACTAGAACAATATGACATATAGGTTACTGTAGACTAGAACAATATGACATATAGGAACAATATGACATATAGGTTACTAGACTAGAACAATATGACATATAGGTTACTGTAGACTAGAACAATATGACATATAGGTTACTGTAGACTAGAACAATATGACATATAGGTTACTGTAGTAGAACAATATGACATATAGGTTACTGTAGACTAGAACAATATGACATATAGGTTACTGTAGACTAGAACAATATGACATATAGGTTACTGTAGACTAGAACAATATGACATATAGGTTACTGTAGACTAGAACAATATGACATATAGGTTACTGTAGACTAGAACAATATGACATATAGGTTACTGTAGACTAGAACAATATGACATATAGGTTACTGTAGACTAGAACAATATGACATATAGGTTACTGTAGACTCTAGAACAATATGACATATAGGTTACTGTAGACTAGAACAATATGACATATAGGTTACTGTAGACTAGAACAATATGACATATAGGTTACTGTAGACTAGAACAATATGACATATAGGTTACTGTAGACTAGAACAATATGACATATAGGTTACTGTAGACTAGAACAATATGACATATAGGTTACTGTAGACTAGAACAATATGACATATAGGTTACTGTAGACTAGAACAATATGACATATAGGTTACTGTAGTAGAAGACTAGAACAATATGACATATAGGTTACTGTAGACTAGAACAATATGACATATAGGTTACTGTAGACTCTATAACAATATGACATATAGGTTACTGTAGACTAGAACAATATGACATATAGGTTACTGTAGACTAGAACAATATGACATATAGGTTACTGTAGACTAGAACAATATGACATATAGGTTACTGTAGACTAGAACAATATGACATAGGTTACTGTAGACTAGAACAATATGACATATAGGTTACTGTAGACTAGAACAATATGACATATAGGTTACTGTAGACTAGAACAATATGACATATAGGTTACTGTAGACTAGAACAATATGACATATAGGTTACTGTAGACTAGAACTAGAACAATATGACATATAGGTTACTGACTAGACTGACATAGAACAATATGACATATAGGTTACTGTAGACTAGAACAATATGACATATAGGTTACTGTAGACTAGAACAATATGACATATAGGTTACTGTAGACTAGAACAATATGACATATAGGTTACTGTAGACTAGAACAATATGACATATAGGTTACTGTAGACTAGACTAGAACAATATGACATATAGGTTACTGTAGACTCTAGAACAATATGACATATAGGTTACTGTAGACTAGAACAATATGACATATAGGTTACTGTAGACTAGAACAATATGACATATAGGTTACTGAACAATATGAGGTTACTAGAACAATATGACATATAGGTTACTGTAGACTCTAGAACAATATGACATATAGGTTACTGTAGACTAGAACAATATGACATATAGGTTACTGTAGACTAGAACAATATGACATATAGGTTACTGTAGACTAGAACAATATGACATATAGGTTACTGTAGACTAAAACAATATGACATATAGGTTACTGTAGACTCTATAACAATATGACATATAGGTTACTGTAGACTCTATAACAATATGACATATAGGTTATAGGAACAATATACATATAGGTTACTGACTAGAACAATATGACATATAGGTTACTGTAGACTAGAACAACAACATGGTTATAGGAACAATATAGACTAGAAGGTTAATAGACTAGAACAATATGACATATAGGTTACTGTAGACTATAGAACAATATACATATAGGTTACTGTAGACTAGAACAATATGACATATAGGTTACTGTAGACTAGAACAATATGACATATAGGTTACTGTAGACTAGAACAATATGACATATAGGTTACTGTAGACTAGAACAATATGACATATAGGTTACTGAACAATATGAGACTAGGTTAGTAGACTAGAACAATATGACATATAGGTTACTGTAGACTAGAACAATATGACATATAGGTTACTGTAGACTCTAGAACAATATGACATATAGGTTACTGTAGACTAGAACAATATGACATATAGGTTACTGTAGACTAGAACAATATGACATATAGGTTACTGTAGACTAGAACAATATGAACTGTAGACTAGAACAATATGACATATAGGTTACTGTAGAACAATATATGACATATAGGTTACTGTAGACTAGAACAATATGACATATAGGTTACTGTAGACTAGAACAATATGACATATAGGTTACTGTAGACTAGAACAATATGACATATAGGTTACTGTAGACTAGAACAATATGACATATAGGTTACTGTAGACTAGAACAATATGACATATAGGTTACTGTAGACTAGAACAATATGACTAGAACAATATGACATATAGGTTACTGTAGACTAGAACAATATGACATATAGGTTACTGTAGACTAGAACAATATGACATATAGGTTACTGTAGACTAGAACAATAGAACAATATGACAATATATAGGTTACTGTAGACTAGAACAATATGACATATAGGTTACTGTAGACTAGAACAATATGACATATAGGTTACTGTAGACTAGAACAATATGACATATAGGTTACTGTAGACTAGAACAATATGACATATAGGTTACTGTAGACTCTAGAACAATATGACATATAGGTTACTGACATAGTTACTGTAGACTAGAACAATATGACATATAGGTTACTGTAGACTAGAACAATATGACATATAGGTTACTGTAGACTAGAACAATATGACATATAGGTTACTGTAGACTAGAACAATATGACATATAGGTTACTGTAGACTCTAGAACAATATGACATATAGGTTACTGTAGACTAGAACAATATGACATATAGGTTACTGACTAGACTGACATATAGGTTAGAACAATATGACATATAGGTTACTGTAGACTAGAACAATATGACATATAGGTTACTGTAGACTAGAACAATATGACATATAGGTTACTGTAGACTAGAACAATATGACATATAGGTTACTGTAGACTAGAACAATATGACATATAGGTTAGACTAGAACAATATGACATATAGGTTACTGTAGACTAGAACAATATGACATATAGGTTACTGTAGACTAGAACAATATGACATATAGGTTACTGTAGACTAGAACAATATGACATATAGGTTACTGTAGACTAGAACAATTACATATAGGTTACTGTAGACTAGAACAATATGACATATAGGTTACTGTAGACTCTAGAACAATATGACATATAGGTTACTGTAGACTAGAACAATATGACATATAGGTTACTGTAGACTAGAACAATATGACATATAGGTTACTGTAGACTAGAACAATATGACATATAGGTTACTGTAGACTGTAGACTAGAACAATATGACATATAGGTTACTGTAGACTAGAACAATATGACATATAGGTTACTGTAGACTAGAACAATATGACATATAGGTTACTGTAGACTAGAACAATATGACATATAGGTTACTGTAGACTAGAACAATATGACATATAGGTTACTTAGACTAGAACAATATGACATATAGGTTACTGTAGAACAATATGACAATATGACATATAGGTTACTGTAGACTAGAACAATATGACATATAGGTTACTGTAGACTAGAACAATATGACATATAGGTTACTGTAGACTAGAACAATATGACATATAGGTTACTGTAGACTAGAACAATATGACATATAGGTTACTGTAGACTAGAACAATATGACATATAGGTTACTGTAGACTAGAACAATATGACATATAGGTTACTGTAGACTAGAACAATATGACATATAGGTTACTGTAGACTAGAACAATATGACATATAGGTTACTGTAGACTAGAACAATATGACATATAGGTTACTGTAGACTAGAACAATATGACATATAGGTTACTGTAGACTAGAACAATATGACATATAGGTTACTGTAGACTCTAGAACAATATGACATATAGGTTACTGTAGACTAGAACAATATGACATATAGGTTACTGTAGACTAGAACAAATATGAACAATACATATAGGTTACTGTAGACTAGAACAATATGACATATAGGTTACTGTAGACTAGAACAATATGACATATAGGTTACTGTAGACTAGAACAATATGACATATAGGTTACTGTACATATAGGTTACTAGACTAAAACAATATGACATATAGGTTACTGTAGACTAGAACAATATGACATATAGGTTACTGTAGACTAGAACAATATGACATATAGGTTACTGTAGACTAGAACAATATGACATATAGGTTACTGTAGACTAGAACAATATGACATATAGGTTACTGTAGACTAGAACAATATGACATATAGGTTACTGTAGACTAGAACAATATGACATATAGGTTACTGTAGACTAGAACAATATGACATATAGGTTACTGTAGACTAGAACAATATGACATATAGAACAATATGACATATAGGTTAGACTAGAACAATATAGACATATAGGTTACTGTACAATAGAACAATATGACATATAGGTTATAGACTAGAACAATATGACATATAGGTTACTGTAGACTAGAACAATATGACATATAGGTTACTGTAGACTAGAACAATATGACATATAGGTTACTGTATACTAAAACAATATGACATATAGGTTACTGTAGACTCTATAACAATATGACATATAGGTTACTGTAGACTCTAGAACAATATGACATATAGGTTACTGTAGACTAGAACAATATGACATATAGGTTACTGTAAACTCTAGAACAATATAACATATAGGTTACTGTAGACTAGAACAATATAACATATAGGTTACTGTAGACTAGAACAATATGACATATAGGTTACTGTAGACTCTAGAACAATATGACATATAGGTTACTGTAGACTAGAACAATATGACATATAGGTTACTGTAGACTCTAGAACAATATGAC